>NC_135540.1:118649649-118953733 GCF_045843805.1 Urocitellus parryii | reverse complement strand
CATAGTGTATACCCTTTGGTCTCAATATCACATCACACACAGTGTATTTTTTATATATGTGAACTGTTACCTTTATAGTCATGATTTCCCATCTGCATGATGAAAAATTATTTCCTGTTTTTGAACTTATACTCTTTTGGAAGATTACAGAACCATAAAACTCAGATGTAATTAAGAAAACTTTTTTTTTCTCAGCCACACATATTAATTAGTTTCTCTGAGGATGTCCATGTTAGTAGAAATATGTGTTCCTAAATAATTCCATACATATTGCAGCAGAAGATATCCTGTTTCTGAATGAAATCTCTTAAGGTAAAAAAAGTCATTCCAAAACTTTTAAAACCAGAAAGAGAAAGAAGGAATAATAGTAAAGCAAAGAGATTTTTTTTCTCCCACCTCATGTTTTGCACACTTCCTATGAGTATAATTAGTCTGTCTAAATTCACTGTATGTAAAACATAATTTTTTTTTCAGTCAGTAGTATTGGTCCAATGTAAGAAGTCTCTTCAAGTCTTTTGATGTCCTTTTTGTTGAAACATCAAGAAACCTTCATAATTATGTGGAATATTTTCATTTGTAAACTTATTTTCATCCACTTTTGCTTCTTATTGATTTTTATCCACAGCTGCACATGCAAGACAAGTTCTATTTCATTTTGGTACAAATATTTAGTAGAAATTCAAAAATCAGTTTCTATTTTTATCCTTTCTAATTGATTTTTGATATCCTACTATTTCATAAACTACAAATTAACTTTAAATTTGCATTTCATGACATACCTACAGGGCTAATATTTACCATTATAAAATCTCAGATAAAATAATAGGAAAATGATTAATGAGAAAAATCAATAAAATATTGATGAGATTAAAAACCCACAAACTTCGAACTTAAGCAAATAATTCCATGAAGAAATAGTACATTTTACTCAGCATTTTTAGAACCTTTAAACTAAAAGAAGCTTAAGGATTTAGTTACTTGTTTTATAGCTGCTGACTGAATTTCTCTACAATAAAAAGATATATTCAGGAAGTTTAATTTTATAATTATATCAAAGATTTTAAACTCCTTGTGTTAGTCAGCTTTCTCTCACAATTACAAACACCTGAGATACTCAGCCTATAAGATGGAAGGAGACCCTCATTGTTACACAAAATTACATATAAGAGTTTGTGAGGGGAAAGGGGAAAAAAAGGGAGAGAATGAAACAACAGCAGATGGGGTAGAGAGGGAAGATGAGAGGGAAGGGGAGGGGGGATAGTAGGGGATAGGAAAGGTAGCAGAATACAACAGTCATTAATATGGTATCATGTAAAGATGTGGATGTGTAACCGATGTGATTCTGCAACTTGTATTTGGGGTAAAAAATGGGAGTTCATAACCCACTTGAATCAAATGTATGGAAGATGATATGTCATGAGCTTTGTAATGTTTTGAACAACCAATAAAAAAAAAATAAATGGCAGATATGATATCATTTAAAAAAAAAAGAATGAAATGTTTGTTTTGGCTCAAAATAGAAGAACAGGAAGGGGCTGAAGTCCCACCAACACCTTCAAGGTCATGCACACAGTGGCAAACCATAGCATTCTGACTGTGTGCCTCACGTTCATGTTCATCTTGCAAGCCAAAATGCATTCAATTCAGTCTATCCCCTGACTCCTCAAAGTCTTAATTGTTACAGTATTATTCAAAAGTTCAAAGTGCCCTCTGAGAATTAAGAAAAACTCAATCATGAGACAACATTGAACTCAAAAAATAAGTTACATGCTTCCAAGGAACAAAGGTGGGACAGACACAAGGTAAATATTCCTATTCTAAAAAGAAGGAACAGAGGAATAAAATTGCTCCAAAGCAATCGAATGCTGTGCTAGCTGAATAGAGTGAAAAAAAAAAAAAATTCTGGGGAAATTATTTTCTGCATGTTTTGGGGCATGCAGGTCACCTCAGGGCTGTTTTTGAAATATTTCTTCCCTGGAAATCATTTGAAACAAATTTGCATTTCTGCACCTTTGAGGTGAGATGGTCTTGAAGATTCCTAAGATGCCCTCCAGGAATCTTTTCTATATTGCTGATGCAAAGCACTTAGACTATAATCACTGTACCCTCCTTGGCCAGAGCCTCCTTGACGGCACCTTTAAATGTACCCTTTTTGTAGCCAAATAGCAAGATTTTCAAATCTTTTTGCTGTATTTCTTTTTATTCCTGAGAATCATTGTAAGTTTGGATCATGGTAACCAGTAAAACCAGTGCTACTGCCTGAGAGTTTGTGGCTTAAAATTTTCTCTACCATCATCTTTAAGACCTTTATCTTCCAGAGATTCTGTCATCAAAGTATGAAGAAAATTCAGTCAAATTTTTTGCTACAGTAAAAACAACAATGAACTTTACTCCAAGTCCCATTAGAATACTGCATTTTTCCATGAGCATAACCTCATTGACTGCATTTCTACGAGAATTCTGAGCCCCCACTCAAATTGGCCATTAAGCCTGATTCACAGCATTCTAGGCCTTCTTTAGCATCCTACTTCATGGTTTTCCAAATTCTTCCTGCAAACCAATTCCAAAAGCTCTTTCATACCATTATGTATAGTAACAACAAAGACTGCTCAAATTCTTGCTGCCAATTGTCTGGGTTAGTCATCTTTATATCACTATAACAAATGCCTGTGGTAATTAAGTTAAATGGGGAAAGGTTTATTTTGGCTCAAATTAAGGCAATTCCCCTTAAAGCTAAACATAAAAATACAATATGATCCACCAATTCTATGTTGGGATATATTTTTTTAATAACAAAATAAAATAAAGACTTGAAAACAAGAACTCAGTTTTGAAAGTTTCATTCCATGATGAACTGGCCAGCTGGACTTCCTTGCTTTTGGGCCTGTGGAGAAGCAAGTCATGATATTCAAAATAGGGTGGCACATAAGAACAATGGAATGAAATAGAAAGTTCAGAAATAAACTCTTGCATAAATGGTCAAATGATTTTGACAAGTGTTCCAAGATCATTTAATGGATATATTGAAAATAAATAAATTAAATTAATTTAATGAAGATAAAACTTTACCTTAGGCCAGACACAATATTTAATGCAAAATGAATGAAATTACTAAACATAAGAGGCATAAACTATAAACGCTATAAAATAAAATAAGAAAAAAAATTATGATTTTGAACTTAGCAATAGCTACTTTGGATATGATGCCAAAGCACAGGCAACAAAAGAAAAAAAAATAGATAAAGGGGACTTCTTCTAAATTGAAAATATTTGCACATAAAGAATATTAACATAAGGTGAAAAGGCAACCCACTGATGGGAAAAACTATTTTTAAATCATACAACTAATAAGAGATTAACCAGTACATATTTAAAAGAACGGAATAGACCTTTCTCCCCCAAAGATGTGAAAATATCAATATGCACAAGAAAAGATGCCTAACATCACTAATCAATAGAGAATTACAAACAAAACTCCAATAAGATACCAATTGACTGACCACAAGAACAATTCTTTTCAAGAAGACATAATATTAAGTCTTGAAAAAGATGGGGAGAAATTATAACATCTGTGCATTGCTGGGGAGGGGGGATGTAAAATGGTGCAGCTGCTGTGGCAAACTCTATGGCAACTGCTCAAAATGCTTACCATTGAGATACCATATGATCCCCAGCAATTCTACATTTGGGTTAAGTACCCCAGAATATTGAAAACAGGGATTCAAATAAAATCTGTAAAGTCATGTTCAAAGCAACATATTCATTATAACCAAAGATGGTAACCCAACTGTTCATTAACAGACAAATGAATCAGTATATCATAAACATACATAGAATAAAATATTATTTATCCTTAATAAAGAAGAAAATTCAGGTATGTGCTACAACCTGGATGCACTCTGAAAACATTATACTACAGGAAATAAGGAAGTGACAAAAAGATGGATAGTATAATTTCACTAATATACAGTAAGAAGAGTAGTCAGAACTTTGGGTGGAAAGTCTGGGGATTGAACCCAGGAGTACTTAACCACTGAGCAACATCCCCAGTCCTCTTTATATTTTTATTTTGAGACAGGATCTCTCTGAGTTGCTTGGGACCTTGCTAAGATGCTGAAACTGGCTTTGAATTCACGATCCTCCTGCCTCAGCTTCCCAAGCCGAGACTAATCATAAATTAATAGTGACAGTTAAAAAAAAAAAAAAGTAAAATGGTGGGTGCCAGGAACTTCAGAGAAGAAAAGAAAGTTGGTATTTAATGGGTATAAAATTTCAATTGTTCTAGAGACAGAAGGTGGTGATGACTTTGGAACAATGTTAATGTACTTAATGTTTTTGTACAACTATGTATTTTATAATAATTAAATGTAAACATGAACTGGTAAACTTTAAGCATTGTATGCTTAAATATTATTTAATAGCATAATAGCAATACATCCTTTCCATACTTCTAAGTAATAATTTTTTATTCAAATATTTCAGAAAATCTTCTCTGAAAATTTTGTTTCTCATTTCATATTCAAAACTGAGGGTCCAAATATGCATTTCAGGTATTTGTGCTAAGTATTTTAGAACTACTGATTCCCCAAAATAATTCTAAAAATATACACATATATGTACATAAGCACAATGTAATGTTTTAAGAAATTCAAGTCAGCAAAAGTAAATTTTCATTGACTAATTCATTTTTTAAAAATAGGTACGATATATTTTGATGAATAATAACATGTCACTTTTGTAGATATCAGAGTTACAGAATCTTCAACTATTTAATATAAACTATAATTTGAAAAAAAAATAAAGAAATGTTTATTCTGCACCTCAGGCAAAGCATATTCTCTTTTCCTAACAAGGGACACATGGATGTGTACCGAGATCAAATGGCATTGGAATATTATACATTTTAAGAATTAGGGTCACTGCTATGTCTTGCTTGATTTTGGTTTCTCCATTCTGATCTATAAAATGTCACTTTAGGAAACAATTGTTAAAAATGAACAATGAGAACCAAGCATCACACAAAACATGTTGTGGTAGTTGAGTGCAATCCATTAGAGAGAACCATCATAAATACTTAACCAAA
Source organism: Urocitellus parryii (assembly GCF_045843805.1). Taxonomy (NCBI): domain Eukaryota; kingdom Metazoa; phylum Chordata; class Mammalia; order Rodentia; family Sciuridae; genus Urocitellus; species Urocitellus parryii. Next base: position 118,948,650 of record NC_135540.1, on the reverse strand, counting down.
AAACTACTTAGATTTAGAAAAAGATGAAATTTTATTCAGTATAATTTTATGACACAGCAGCAAAGTTGAAATTATTTTTGGAAATATTTTATAAGATATTATATATTTTTTTAAGATTTTTTTTAGAGAGAGAGAGAGAGAATTTATCAATATTTATTTTTTAGTTCTCGGTAGACACGACATCTTCATTTTTGTATGTGGTGCTGAGGATCGAACCCAGGCCGCACGCATGCCAGGTGAGTGCGCTACCACTTGAGCCACATCCCCAGCCCAAAATATTATATATCTTTAAAGAATATAATTAAAAATTTTAAGTTTTTCTTGTTAGGACAGCTCACTCACCTCTGGAATAGTCACAAACATAGGAATCTAGTTAAGTCATATGTTTCTATTTTACTCTGCATGTGATAGCTGAATAGTTTGGGTCCAAATTCAAAGTTAAATATATAAAAAGTAAAAAAAAAAAGAAAGAAAAAAAAGAAATTCACTTTAGTTAAGAAGAAAATATAGAACTCATAACAGAACTGTATTTGAGTATATGAAAAAGTTGAAGGCCATTTGCCAATATGTCCCTCATCCTCATCTGATTCTTACATGTCTCTGATTCAAGTACATTGAACTAAAAAGTATAACAATAAAAATACTTGTTACAGTTGTGTATCAGTTTTTCATTGCTGTTGTCACAAATTATTGCACATTTAGTAAATTAAAATAACACAAATCTATTATCATATAGTTCTATAGATTGGAAGTGACATGGATTGACTGGGTTAAGGCCAAGTTTTGAGCAGGCTTACATTCCTTTGTGAAGACTATAAGAAATAATAATTAAATGCATTTTCCAAATTCTATAGGCTGTTCACATTCCTTGTCTCAAAGCTTTCTTCCTTCATCATCAACTCAGCTATATTGTATCCCTCTGTGAATTAGTCAGGGAAAGTTTTCCTCTTCTAGGGAATCATGTGATAAGTAGTTACCTACTTGAATAGTCCAGGATAGTCCCCCTTTCTCAAAACTCTTACCTTTGTCACACCTTTAAAGTTAATTTTGGAAGATAAGGTAACATATTCACAAGTTCTAGGAGTTAGAAAGTAAATAAATTTGAAAGTTGTTTCCCTACCATGAGTCTTTTTTTCTTCCAAATTCTATTTATAAAAAAGAGCTCCAGCTTGAAAATATCAAAGATTGTTCTAACTATGTACTTATGTATAGCTTGAAGATAGTAGCTTCTCCTTACATTTTCTTGTTTAGTATACATCAAGTAAGAGAGTAAATACTTCTACCATTTTGTTATGCTTTAAAAGTATATAAAGCACCAGGCATGGTGGTGCACCCCTGTAATCCCAGCAGCTCAGGAGGCTGAAGTGGAGAGATTGGAAGATCAAAGATAGCCTCAACAGTTTAGCAAGATCCTATCTCAAAACAAAAACTAAAAAAAGGGCTTCTTATGTATCTCATTGGTTAAATGGCCCTGGATCCAATTCCTCTTATAAAAACAACAAAAACAACAACAAAAGCATAAAAAGCCACCTTGGTGCAAAGTAAGTTTCCACTACACATTTTTACTAGTGGCTTTTCTTTTCTTTTTTTTCCTAGATTTTATGTTAAGATCATTCTGTTTTATGTTAGTTGGCACTTTGCATTCTGTAGAAACTTTCCCGTTTCTCCCAATTTTCTGTTTATAATAAAATGTTCACCAGGAAGAAGTTCCTGAATCAATCCATGCCCTGTGACATCACTATTAGAAGATGATTAGATTTGTCCCAGATAGTGCTAGGATTTTAAAAAATATATCTATAGCAATTGTTTCTTTATACATTGCAGTAGGCATGTTTGATCTCCATTGTAATATTTCTAAAGCCCAATTTAGTTGTATCACAGTGAATACGTTAGTTAGATACTTGGATATCTGTACTGATCTCTGTCCAGTGTACAAAGACTGGAAAGTCTAGAGGCTACATTTCCCGGACTCATTTGAACTTAGCAATCTTAATAAGACTATTTTATTAATTATAATTTTAGTACTGATTTATATTTCCTATGTTTTCTTGATTAATTGGGGTACAGTTTTTCTTTAAAGGGTATATATTCCTCAATTATTAAATCTCTTTTGAATGCTGGAACAATTAAGGTTATTTGTCACTATTTCAAATAGCAGTTGTGTCACAGACCATGTAAGTTTCTGTTTTAATAGATTATTTTCAGAAAGTAGGATCTGTATTGAGTTCAATTGAATTATTTCAAGGGAATGAATTAATTTATTGGTTTTTTTTTTGAACACTTACTATCTTGTGTTGCATATTTATTTTCTTATTTAGAAAAATATATATGTAAAGACATTTCCAGGGTTATATCAAGAGGTCAAGAGATGAGACCTGATTATTTCTTTTTTTTTTTTCTGTAACAAAAAGTCTGCAGACTTTACTATGTTTACCTTTCTACCTGAAAACACATGTAAATCTTGCTGCACTGCTTTATTGTTTATTGAAGGTGCATTGAAGCAGGGAAGTTTTGCTCACTGATATAACCCAAACATAAATGAGTGCCTAGCATTTGGCAGTGGCACAGAATCATTAGCTCAATGAATAAATTTAGAGAGTGCCTATTTTATGTGGGACACTGCTCTGGCCCCTGAGATGCAACTATGAGGAAAATAATCCTTATGGAGCTTATAGTTTCTAAAGTAGAAAAAGCCACATAACCAATGAGTAACAGTCATAAGGAGTGATTCAATTTTATAGGCAGCTAAAAGATGATAAGAGATATGCAAAAGAAAGAGCATGAAAATAACAAAAGAAATCAGGAGACACTGGCCAAGAAAAGGTGTCAGGCCATTTCAGAAGTGATATATATATTTTTTTCAAGATGGCAAAAGTATTAAGAAGAACACATTCCAGCAAAGTATTAGGACTACAGGTGTTTTTATGAGGACAGAAAGTGGAGAGAAATTCTAATGAGAAAGGACAGTCACAATAGGGCAAGGAAAATAGCCTGAAGAACCAATGTCAGAGCATAAAAGGGGAAAGAAAGATGGTACAAACAAGATGAGTTCAGAATAAAAGAGGAGGCCCCAAAGGCCAGAGAATGGAATTCGATGCTTTACTTTTAGTGATATGGTAACATTAGGAAATTATGAGCAGAGACATGGCATGTCTTCTACATTTTAAAGGATCTTTCTTTTTTTTTTAATATTTATTTTTTAGTTTTCGGCAGACACAACATCTTTGTTTGTATGTGGTGCTGAGGATTGAACCCGGGCCGCACGCATGCCAGGCGAGCACGCTACCGCCTGAGCCACATCCCCAGCCCTTTAAAGGATCTTTCTTGCTGGTATATTGAAAATAAACAGTAGGGTATTATGTATTGAAGTAGAGAGTGCTTATCATTGCAGTAAAACCAATCAATTAAGGCATTTAAGCATCACTGAGCACTGACAGCAGGATATTTAATATAGAACCACCAAGAGTATGAATTTTAGAAACTGCCCATGTAAGTTACTTCTTATAAATCAGGGATCCTGGGTTAATTCTTCCTTAAAGTAGATATTTTCAATAAATAAAATCATATGTAATGTATAGTAAAATCTAAATCTTTGCAACAGCCAAAGCTTATATGGAAATTATTTTATTATTTTTTTTTCAGAAAGAATGAAATTATTTTGAAACATTTTTAATTTTCTATTTATTTATTTAATTTTTTGGCAGTGATGGATATGGAACCTAGGACACAGGGCCCGTTGCTTACTAGTCGAACATTCTATCACTGAGCTACATCCTCAGTGACAAAATTGTTTTAATTGAGCACTACTGTTTTATATGCCATTTTCTCTGAAATGGTTGATACCCATTCTGCAAGTTTTCAGTCACCAAAGAAGCAGGTGATACCATATGGTTCTTTTGCCCACTGACCAGCAGCAATTATAGGAAGTCCTTGATGCATCCCAAATTCCATGATGTTAAAATGGGGAAAATATGCATCATAGTATCATGGATGTATTCTGTTAGAATATCCAAATTTGAAGATCACATTTGAAGATCACAAAGTATGATTCTGCCATTTAGTTTTTTCATGAGTTTCCTATTGCTACAATCACAAATTAGCATAAGCTTAGTGATTTAAAACAACAAAACTTCATTATCGTACAATTCTGGAAATCACAAATCCAAAGTTGATCCAGAGAAGCTAAGCTCTAGAGGAAAATCCTCTTTCTCGTCCTTGCTAGCTTTCAAAAGTTGCCTGTAAGCCTTGGCTCACGACCCCTTTTCATTATTCTATGTACCATAGTATCTCTGATGATAAAGTCTTCATATGGCTGCTGTATTATATGTATATTTTCTTGGCTTACCAATCTCTTGTTTAAAGAAATATTGTTGTGCAAACATATCTTCTAATGAAAGGAAACTATGACTGAAAAAATAAATAACTAAATAAATAGATAAATTCAAACAATATAATTTTTAAGTAAATGTAGCAATTTTTCTTTTCTGTTTCTAGCAATAGATTTCCAGAATACCTAGCACCAAGTCTATAATCACATTATATAATATCATTTTCTCAAATATTGTCGATAGCTGTTCATGTTCTGCTCAAAAATGCATCCTGTCAACCTAAAAGAAATCATGAAAATCTTATGATGCACTCCATCAAAAATCTGGTTTTATAGAGTATATTTTATTAAGACGTAATTTTAATAATTTTTGGTCATATTTCTTCTCCCTGAAATGTATTTTCAGTGAAGGTTACTATAATATAGCATGTATACATAAATCTATATGTGTGTATAGATGTTTTATATATATATGGTATAATTCAATGATCTCCATGACATTAAGAAATTCTTTTTGTTTCTCCACCCCATCCACTTTTTAGGGAAAGGGATAGTAGCCTGAAGTTCAATGACATATAATGTAAAGATGAATCCAAAATCATTTGTCTCCTTGTCATTTCCAGGCAAAAAAAATAAATAATTATTCTGATGTTAATTACAAAGTTTTTTTCAGCTGCCATAATTCACAGACAGATGCAATGTTAAAATCTCTGAAACACTTAAGTGGAAAGATCTTTTCTTGGCCCCATAAATTGCAAATGCTGGGCTATTAGATGTTATTGCCAAAGTCACCTCTTCACACAAAATATGAATGAAACTAAAAGGCAAATTTGTTTTCATAGTGTCAGAATATCTTTGGCATTTCTCTAAGGTCTACAGATGCCACTACTAATGAAGAGATGTTAAAGAATAATGAGCTCAAGGCTTTCATATGTTGAATGATGAATAAAATTTATGTCTCAGAGATCACTTGGGGCCAAAATGGTGTAAATGCACACAAATCAATGCAAAAACCATGTTTGTAATCCCTATTCTCATGCAAGACCTGCATACAAAAATTTTCAATCCCTTACTCATATAGAGAAATCAATATTGGACAAGAGATATTCTTTCATGACAACCAAATCTCCTTATTTATTTAGTTTCCCCTGAATTTGAAAGTATATGTGAAGTTTTAAATACTAAGTCTTTGACGTAATATATTATATTTCTACATATTTCTGCAAAGGTTTGATACAGCATGTTACCTTTAGTTGATTTCTAATACAGCATTAATACCCTTGCTGATTTATTTTCTTAGCTGTATTTTAGAAAAATGTTTTACTATTAGTCTGATTGGCAAAGGATTAATATTTTACTCTCCTATTAAAAGGAGCAAATATAAAAAAATTTAATTATAAGTGTTTCCAAATTTCAGTAATGGTCACTTTAGAATACTTATTGAAGTCCTTTTCACAGCACATCAAATAAGCAGACTTATTTGGAAATGCTGATCCTCTGTGCATCTGTCTAGACATAGGACTTCTAATACATAATTAAGGTAGCAAACGATGCTTTAAAATTCTTAGCTAAACCAAAGAAAATAAGCAATAAATAATTAGACCCCAAATGTTGTATATGTTTGAATGTGAAAACAAAGATAAAATTATACTTTCACTTTCATATGGAAGCAATAATACAAAAATGAATTTAATTAGTTGTTTAGTTCTTGCATGTATTTCATTATTGCTTTTTCTTTAGCAAATATACACATATGAGACTCTATGATTAAAGATGTTGAATAAATAGATTAGAAATCTAGTGTATACCAAATTCTGCCCTCTGATTGTAATTGAAAGTTCTTTCCTTTGAAATAGGATCTCAAAAACTCCCATGATATATAGCACAATTTAATTACTGTAAATTAATAGCATTTACCCATTTTTTAAAAAAAATAATTAATTTCTTGGTAATTCTCCTTGGTACATATCTATCAGATCTACAGATAATTTCAAAGATAATTTTAGTAGTATTATTTGCAAAATATAACTATACATTTAGAAAAAAAAATAAGGAATGTAATTTAGTTGGGTGTGGTGGTGCACCCCTGTAATCCCAGCATCTCAGAAGGCCGAGGCAGGAGGATTGTTGAGAGCCACAATCAAGTCAAGATGGCGCCTGGCATTTTGCCAGAGGAGTGGTTGAGAAATAACGCCAGCGAGCCATTAAGATGATGATAATTAAGTTAAGCTGTGTATAATTATTAAGATAATCACTGATTGCTGTAACTGGATGATGCTAAATTGAAACAAGCTGTGTATTCAGTTGTACATATAAAACTCTGCTGTCCGGCAATAAGGCGGCTCCTGCTACCTCGGGTGCCCACTACTTTTGAGTTCTCGCGGAGTTCCCATTGAGTTCGGGCAATAAAGTAGTTCCTGTTTGAACCTACAAGTGGCTCATGACCTCCTGGTTATTTGTGCCCAGCCAGACCGCAGCAGAGGATCACAAGTGTAAATCCAGCCTCAGCAACTTTGTGGGGTCCTAAGCAACTTACAGAGACCCTGTCTCAAAAGAAAATATGTTGGGGATGTGGCTCAGGGTTTAAGCACCCCAGCACAAAACCTTTGAAGTTTTATAATAATATCAAAAGAGAAAACAGCTTTCATTATTTTAAAATTTGAATTACATTCTTAAATGTATCTTTCAGGGTCCATCTTGCCTCTTTGTCCTAATTTTTAAAAATTTAATTTCATAGACTATTGATGAATTTGTATTTCCATAGGCCATATGACTTTTGTGCAGTTGGAGAGAGGGTTACATATGGACATCTACTATATAGGGCATTTGATTTGAGTTGTTTAAATGTTAATGATTATGTTGTAATGTGTATTTAGATAAAGTCTTGGGCATGTATTCATGAAATCAAATTTTATTTTTTCTGTAGAAAAAGATTCCTTGTTAAAATTTGCATTTAAATCTCAGCAAGATTTTTTTCATCAGGTTTTCTTTTCCAGTTTTTGCAAATGAATTTCAATTGGTTGGTTCTTTATAGTTATACATAATATTAGGATTAATTTTAACATATTTATAGAAGCACAAAATATAATTTCTTCTAATTCAGTCCCCAGTATTTCCCCCTTTCCTCCCTTCTCCCTCCCCTGTTCTCTTCTCTCTATTCCACTGAGTTTTGTTTTTGTTTTAGAGCTTTATATCTATATATAGTAGTTGGGTTCATCTCAAAAATCTCATATGCCTTGAATCTACTTCAGTTCACGATTCCTCTTTTTTCTCCCCCTTTACTCTCCAGGCCTCCCTCTCCTTCCCTCTTCTCCTTTATCTGCTCTACTAAATTTATGGTGTTCATCTATTCTTTGTATTTGATTGGTTCCTTTTACTTATGTATAAAGGTGAAGTACTCTTGGTATATTTATGTATGCACATCATCATAATTTTTTAAAAATATTCATTCTGTATTGCTTCCCCTTTCCCTGCACCCTGTCTCTGCATCTCATTCTGTATTACTGATCTTTACCTTTATGTTACCTTACCCTGCCTCTCCCTTTCTTTTATTCTACTCTAGTTTTGCATAGGAGATAAAAATGTTGACCTTTCAATTATTTTTAGTTTTGCTTATTTCAGTTAGAATGATAGTCTTCATTTTCATCCATTTACCAGCAAATGCCATAATCTCATTCTTTTTTATGGCTGAGTAGAACTCCCTTGTGTGTGTGTGTGTGTGTGTGTGTGTGTGTGTGTACCATAATTTCTTAATTCATTCCTCTAATGATGGACATCACTGGGATGATTTAATAATTTACCTGTTGTGAATTTTGCTGCTGTAAATATTTATGTGGATGTATTGCTATAGTCTGTTGATTTTTGTTCTTTTGGGAAAATAACAAGGAGTGGGATATCTGGGTTAAATGATGACTTCATCCCTAGTGTTTTGATGATTCTCTGTACTGCTTTTCAGAGTGGTTGTACTAGCCTGCAGTTCCACCAACAATGTACAAGTGTACCTTTTTCCCCACAACCTTGTCAGCATTTATTATTGTTTTTATTCTTGATCACTGCCATTCTGACTGGAGAAAGATGAAATTTTAGTGTACTTTTGATTTGCATTTCCTTGATTGCTAGGGATTTTGAACTTTTTTTAAAAAAAATTTGTTGGCCATTTGTGTGTTTTTTTGAGAAGATTCTGTTTGTTTCTTTGGCCCATTTATTGATTGGGTTATTTAGTTTTTGTGATGTTAAGTTTTTAAGTTCTTTATATATTCTGGATACCCTATTGGAAGAATAGCTGGCCAAGATGTTCTCCCATTCTGTAGACAGGCTTTAATCATTTCCTTTGATGTGCAGAAGCTTTTAAGTTTGCTGTTATCCCACTTATTGCTTCTTGCTTTTATTTCTCATGCTTTGGGGATCTTGTTAAGGAAGTCAGTGCGAGCACCTATATGATGGAGTGTTGATCCTTTTTTTTTCCCTAACATTTTAAAAGTTTTTGGTTTAATTTCTAATCTTTGATCCATTCCAATTTGAGTTTTTCCAGAAACATTTGTTAAAAGTCTGTCTTTTCTTCAAAATATATTTTTGGCACCTTTGTCAATATTAGATTTTGTAGGTATGTGAATTTGTCTCTGTATCTTCTACTCTGTTCCATTGGTCTTCATGTCTGTTTTGATGCCAATACCATGCTGTTTTTGTTACTACAGCTCTTTGTAATATAGTTTTTGATAAAGTATTGTTATGTCTCCTGCTTCACTACTCTACTAATTTTTTCTGCTAGTTATCTTTAGGTTTTGGGGTTTTTTTTGTTGTTGTTGTTAGTATTCTGTGGATATTCATGATAGTTTGATTCACTGGGATATATTCATGTAAGCACATAGGAAAGTAAGGTCAGATTTAATTCTGCTGTTCCTACCTTATTCCATCCCTTCTCCTTTCTAGTCCACAAATTTTTCTTCTATTCTGATTATATTCTAAACCTTTTTTAAGGAATAGAATTGTCACATAACCATCATAAACTTTCACATTTTGCTTGTCATCCATTTTAACTTGAGATTTATCATGCCATCATTTGTGAGTTTCATAATTATGCCAATATTATTCTTTATTAACAATATTATTCTTAATAAAGATGCAGATATGTATATGTGTATTTATGAATGTATATCAATTACTTCTGTAATTTTAGGTACCTAATGAATCAAGATTAATTTATGCAAGATTTTTTTTTAATCATAACTGAGAAAAGAAATGGTATAACATACGGTGAGTATAACTAATAATTTTACACATACTGTGTATTTGAAAAAAGTAATCAACCACCTAATATAACTTTTCCAATTACAAAGAGTGAAGTAGTTTGATAGGATAGTCTATGGATTCTTCTGGAATCTGATAGTTGATTAATTTTTTAACGTTTTAAAAATTTAAATAATTCATTATTATTTTTTTCCAGATAGGTAATAGATAATCACTCATGTTAAATTGTAAAAATAATGATGAGCTCCTTCCCCCTGCCAAAAAAAAATTTCCTTCATAATTCTAGAATTTTTAAAAAATCTATCTAGAAATGTTATTGAAAAATCCTGGATCCACACAAATAGTTGAAAATTATTTACATATTATCAGTAAAATTATATATATACATATATATTTCTTTGTTAATGTTTATAATTAGTGATAGACACACATAACTTACAATATGCTGAATATCTTACTTTTAATATTTGCAAAGTTTAAAATTTATATAATTTCAAATTACATTTTTATAACTTATTAATATATGGAAAGAAAATATCACTCCTGAATTATGTGTATTTTCATAGTATTTACATTATGGTTAGTAGTTAATCTTGTAAGTTATACTTAAAGCAAATTGGAGAAAAACTGAATTCAAGAAGTTGAAGCTGCTTTTCTTAACTCCACATATATTAAAAAGAATATAAAATCAAACACTCCTAGAGGATAGCTATAAAATCTTGTCTGCAGGAATTTGTCAGTGAACTTCTCAGTATTCTGTCCATCACCCTCTCTTATTCTATTTTTACTTATATATTCATGCAATTTGCATGAGCTAGGTTGTGCTTGTGGCACCCCCAAAGACATACAAACACATACACATCATAAGCAAAGCAACATTGGAATCTAATTACCTGTTTCCTCATACTTGTTAATCTGAAGTAGGTATGTACTTTGTTTTGGTATAAAATATATTTCAGTTTACTTGTAGTCTTTGATTTCTATTATTTCAGTTGATATATTGTGAAAGCATTTTTAGCTTATATAAATATTGGCCAAATTTGCTTTTCCAATGAAATGCCTACCAGAGAACAGAGGAGAGTAGCAAGGTGTTTATAAAATATGAGCCTATAAAGGGAGGTCGAATCAATGTCCATATCCACTTTGTTTGATTTGCTTTTGCCTATATAATTAGGCACTATGCCCTGCTGTAGTCACTCACACAGAAAATAAGTAGAGTCAATGAACTGGAGCTTACTTTTTCATGTAAGATTTCATTAAATTGTTTTGTTGCCCCAATGCCATAAATAGATATATATTTTTGTTGTTGTTTTTCTTAATATTAACACCATGGCTAATCTATCAAGAGAAGACATAAGCTACCTGAGTTTAATTTTAGAATTTTAGCTATGAACAGTATCATCTTTAGTAAAATCTCGTGTTGCTTTTTTTTCTCTGTTCTTTTTTACATAAAATAACTGCTTGAGGTCTGCAAATCCTGGTGTGCTTAGTTTGTAGACAGTGATGCAAATCTTATTAAGGTAATTTAATAAAGATTAAAGTTTCCAAATATACAAATTCTTGATTTAACCGAAATCAAGATCTAACTGTCACAAAAGATAGGCTCAACAAAAGCAATACAATAAAAATTATCAAATATGCTTAGTTAAAATATTCCTCTCCCATCAATGCTACATGAAGGCTATCTGTCTAATTTATATTACAACATAGGAATATATGTAAATTAGGTATTCATAAATTAAATTTGACCTACATTATGTAAATAAAATAAATAAGTAAATAGAATAAGAGTAGGTAAAGGAAAGGATGTTCAGCAGGCCACTGACAAATCAAATCTAATTTACATATAGCTGATGTCACTGAACATGGAGTCTATGCTGGCCATTAAGGAGGTTAGAAAATCCTAAAGAACTGAGTTCTGATCAGTGAGAGTTTGTCATCTATATAAAATCAATAAATGGAAGATTGGAATCTTAGTTTTCCATGTACACTTAAATTTATGTGTCATATTAACATTGAAGCAGCAGAATGATGCAAATCCTGAGCAATTGTTAGAGCATTGTGAAGGTCTTTCTATCGTAAGTTAAAAATCCATTTTGAACTATTATTTTTAATAATAATGAATTTTTAATTTTTCTTTTCATTTTGTTAAAAACTTAAAATTCAGGTATGAGGAAGCTCTAATTTCTTCTAAGTTCCATTTGTTATTTGTCAAGCGACTTTCAAATTAATTTACCTGTTGAGCTCATTTTAATTAAACATTCCAAATGGCAAGGAAAATGTGACCTTTTTCTTCAGGTGGCTTCAATGTAGGAAAAAGTAATATAACTAGGCACTAGGTTTCTCTTTCAAATGATTCCTACATTTTTGAAAGTTCTTTTTTTTTTTTTCACTTGGCATGATAGATTCTCTAATTTCTTCCATTTACCAGAAAATGCCATAATTTCATACTAATTTAGAGTTGAGTGTTTTAGTCGATTTTGTATTACTGTGACCAAAATATCTGACAATAACAAATTAGAGAAGGAAAAGTTTATTTTGTCTCACAATTTTAAAGGTTCAGCCCATATTTTGCCTGACTTCATTGCTCTGGATGAATCAGAACATCATTGCTGAAGGGTATAATAGGAGGAAGCAACTAAGGAATTTGAGCCTGGAATCATAGAGAGAGCTTCACTCACCAAGGACAAAATAAAAACCCCAAAGGTATACCCCTAGTGACCTACCTCCATATCAGTGTATGAATCCACCGATTAGGTTTTACCTCTCATAATCTCATCATTTTATGTCTCAAAGCTCTTTCATTTTCTCACACATGAGTTTTTTTTGGGGACACCTCATATCTCAACCATACACTGAGTCTATTGTGTTATATATACACATTTTCTTTATCCATTCCTCTGCTAATGAGCACCTGTACTTGTACCATAAGTTGGCTATAATGAATTGTGCTGCTCTAAACATTGTTGTGCATGTGTCACTATAGTATGCTGATTAGTGCTTTTGCACAAATATTGAGGAAAGGAACAATTTGGTCTTATGGTGGTTCCATTGTTAGTCTTTCAGGAATCTCCATACTGCTTTCTAAAGTGGTTGTACTATTTTGCAGTCCCACCAGTAATGTATAAGAGTGCATTTTTTTCCTACATCCTCACCAAGACTTATTATGATTTGTATTCTTATATTTTGATAGAAGCAGATGAAATCTCAATGTATTTTTTTGTATTTCCTTTTTAAAATGTTTCCTTTTTTAATTTTTTTTAGTTGTCAATGAACCTTTATTTTATTTACTTACTTGCAGTGCTGGGAATTGAACCCAGTGCCTCACACATGCAAGATGAGTGTGAACGTCTAGTGCGTTCGGGTCCCTGGGTAAGGGTCGCGAAGAAATCAGGACACAGGGGATGCAGAGCAAAGGCAGCAAATGCAACTGCATGCTGATGTTTATTTCTTAGCTCCTTTTATACACTTCTTATCATAAGGCAAACAATTCTTTAACAACACTTTGCCCACATTGTCCTAATAACATGCTTCAGCAAATATACAAAACTAAACTCTGATCTTCTTATTTATTTGCTCAGTAAAGCCAAAAGTTCCTTTATAGAGTTTATCTAATCCCCTGAGGCTGCATGTGTTTCTTTACTATGTACTGTTCCCAGGCTAAGCACGCCAAGAGCCTCTCCCTGTTGGCCCAGGTATGCAGAGCTTGTGACTTAAGATAAGGGGAAAAGAACATTTTCTCCTCCTAGCTTGGGCCTGCCCCAGCTGACCTTTGTCTCAGCCACTGCTCTGGCATAACCTTGGGCTTTAGGGGGCTTCAACAGGCATACTAAACCTTAACAGATGAGCACTCTACCACTGAGCCAGAAGCCCAGCCCTTGTATTTCCTTTTTTTGAGAAATATTTGCTCAGTTTTCCTTTTTTTCCTATTTATCAATTGGGTGGTTTTAAGTTCATATATATAATGTTTGTGAATGTTTATAGTGTCTTTATTCTTATTACTAAAAATTGGAAACAATCCAAATGCCTTTCAATTGGGGAAGATAAACAAACAATGAACTACTACTCAGAATCAAAAAGGAACTATACTTAGCAACGTGTAGACATATCAAACACACTGTGTTAAGTGAAAGAAACTGGATTCCAAAGGCGACCTTCTGTGTGATTCCATTTCTGTGACATTCTTGTAAAGACAAACATAGGAACAGAAGACAAACCAGTGATTTCTGAAGTTGAGTTCTTCATATATTTTAAATATTAATCTGTTGTCAAAGGAGCACCTGGCAAAGATTTTCCCCTATTCTGTAGACTCTCTCTTTATACTTTTGTTTACTTTATTGTGAAGAAGCTTTTTAACTTAATGCTATATCACTTATTGATTTTTTGTTTTATTTCATGAAATTTAGGGGTCTTTTAAAGAAAATCAGTGTCTCTGCCAATATGTTAGCATATTGACCCTGTTTCTTTTAGCAGTTGTCATTTGAGAGAAGATAACCTTCTTAACAAATGTAAAAGAATAAAAGTAAATCCCTATCTCTCACCCTATGTAAGAATCAACTCTAAGTAAATCAAAGGCCTGGGAATTAGACTAGAAACTTTGTAACTGCTAGAAGAAAATATAGGATCAATATGCGAAATCTTAATTTCTAAAATATATTTGAGAACACAATTCTAACATTGACAATATGGGTAGTTTGAAATAATTCATCTTCTAGGCAACATTTTCTTCCAAAATGCATCCAGTAATGAGTAATTGAATGTATATATGGGGGCTGGAAATATAGCTCACCTAGCATGTGCAAAGCCCTGGATGAAATCCTAAGTAGTGAAAAAGGAAAAAGGGAATAAATAAGTGCATTTATGTGTGTGTGTGTGTGTGTGTGTGTGTGTATGTATGTATATACATACACACATATATTTCTATTGTATAATCTTATGTACACACACACACAAATGCATATATATATATATGGGACACTCTACCACTGAGCTGTATCCCATGCAATTTATGTGTTTATTTATTATATTGAGACAGGGTCTTATTCAATTGACTATGCTAGCTTTGAATTTGCAATCTCTTGCTTCAGCCTCTTGAGTAAGTGAGATTACAAGTATGCATCACCACTCACTCCTGGAACAAATTTTTAAAATATTAGGCAAATCACATTAGCTTTTTCCATTCAGAGGACAAGCTCTTACAGTAACCCACAAGGTCCCACATGATCTGATTTCTCACAACCTCTCTCATCTCATCTCCTAGACTTCTGCCCTGCTCTGAGCCATCCTGGTTGTATTGATCTCCTCCATCTTCTTTATATAAAACACGGATTCTCGGATCAGATTATTTGAACTTGATGTTTTCTTACATCTGGAGAGTAATTCTCAGACATACATCCTCATGTCTACCTCACTCCTGCCCTTTAAGCCTTAATGTCATTTATGTGAGTGGATTTGCCTGACCACCTACAAAGGATAGCAACTTGGCCATCATTCATTTTTCTTCATAGCATTTATCTCAATTATATAAATATATACCTATTTACTTATTCTTTTATCCATTCCAGTTAGAATGAAAACTCCATAAATACGCTGACATTATCTACTTTTCATTTCTGTATTTCCCAGAAATTATAGTATTATCTGGTATATAGTAAATACTTAATAATTACTGAATGATTCAATCAATGAAAATATGAATCAAAATTATAAATAAGAACATGTTCTTTGAGGCTACAATTTTACCTCTGTGACTTGGACCTATAATATCACATTCTCCGGAATTTACCTATATAAGTGTGACAAAATTTGTAATAATCAAAAATAAAAAAAAATTAATGATCTTTGATAAAGTATTTACATTAGGTCCACCTATTTGATGAAATTTCAGTGATTTTATGACAAAGCAACATTCCCTTGCTAATTTGTTCAGTGAAGGAAAGCAATTTATATAAGCTCTGTAAGGGTCTTAAGTTTGTAAAAGGGAGAATGTGCCTTTTATTTTGTATATTTTTGTTGAATAATCTTATTTTTATGCTCTTATATTGCATTTACATTTGAATTATTTATATAGCTAATTTAAGAGAGGGACACACACAATCTATTTTTAAAATATAATGCCAGTAATTATAAGATAATAATGAGGTATGTTCCCTCTTAGCAGGACAGTGTATTATTCCCCATTCCATCCCCAGCACGCAGGAAAGCTAGGATTACTAGACAGGTACTTGACAGGGAATTATTGCATTATTGAATATGCATTGAGCATATTATATCAAAGGTTCTTTTCATATTTATATTTTACATTTACTCTTATTTTCATTAAAATGCACACACACGCACACATGCACACACACACACACACACACACACACAAGTCACAATGAAAAGTTATTGTGTTCTCTAACTAAAAAACAGTAGTTTGTGGAAGAGTCCCAAGAGGTAAAATGCAATGACTACAAATACAGCAAAGTTCCCGAGGGGAAATTTTGACTCAATTTTCCAAGAGTGGCAGAGCAAAAAGAACAGAGGTCTGTCAAGTTCCAGAAAAGAACCATCCCAGCCAATCCCTGGAGAAATACTTGGAGGACTGGCATTACTTTTGTAGCTTTTGAAGTCAGCCTCCCCCAATCTACTACTACCAGCACTGCCCATTTAACTGCATCACTACCTACTTTGAAGGAAGAAACTCTGGGAAGGTGATGCCAGCTTGAGTCCCCAAACACAGCATTCTCATGGTCTTGATCAAAAAGGGGAGAAATCATTTCAGCTTTGGGAGACTGCTGCTGAGCAACTGAGACTAAAGGAGTCTAAAAAGATAGTGGGTTTTAATAGTGGAAGTTACATTTTTTATTTAGCCATCTTCTGCATGGAGAATTCGATTTGGAGCTGCTCAAAATAGTTCATATCTTATAATGTCCTTATAATATTCAGGTTATGTTCTTGAGGGCTGTAAATACTTTCACAAGATCTCTCTTAAACACTGGGTTCAAAATATGAAAGAATAAAATGAGACATTTATTTGCTGTCAAAACATCAAAGAAATTGCAGAAATTCACTGAACTGAATACAAATTACATAAAATTCTTCACAAAATTAAATGCTGAATTATATGACTTTTTATTGATTAACTCATAAATAAAGAAAGAACATAATGACTAAATCTTCTCAAGTTTAATGTTTCATATGAAAAGTTTTAAAGTTATAAATGTTTGAAATTAAGATGCCAGACACAGCTAACATTATGCAATTTATATTTCAAGTGTAAGTGTTTTAGATAAGTCTCTGGGTCATTAAATATTTTGGGAGCATATGAACTATTTTACCATTCATTGATATCTAACAGGTTAGGAAAATTATAGTTTTTTCCTGTCATTTCAAGATGATTTCATGTGAAAATCAAATTATGTACCACATGAAATTTTCAACTTTTATTTATATATTTATATTTTCTTTTAAAAAGTTTCTCCCCAATAAAATTTTTATTGAAAACTTTGATTCTAAAATTGTTTCATTTGCTAATGTAATTTTATCCAAGTCACTTTTTGTGACTTTCATGCTGTTTCCACTTCATCTCTTCGATTACTACATGAACATTCTTTTCTGTTAGTAATAAAGCATATGAATGTAAGTTAACAGCAGTAGGAATAATCAAAGTTAAAGTGTTTTCTAATGATACCAATTTTCTCAGATCTTCAATTTAATCCCATTTAAGAACATTCAAATTCTAATTCACGCAGTCTCATTCAAATGTTATTAATGTAAAACATAATTTCAAATACATTTCTAAGCAATGTGTATTCCATTAATATCAATCAATCATTATTTAAAATTTATAAATATGGCAAAAATTAATGAAAGTGAGAGTGAATAAATCTCAATTAGTATTTGTTTGCTAAATCTAACAGTATTTTCTATGACATTTCTATTTTAAAGCTGAGGAAAACAGAGGATTATTAAAGTATGTGACATTTGGTTTATTGCCACCACACGGTCCAAATATTTGTTTTCCTAATCATTTATTTTTTAAAATTGAATTCATCTAAATCTCAAAATACTGAATTCAGTGAGAAATTTAATCAAAATGTTGATTTCACATACTCCGCATTTTCTTAAAAAAATGACTGTTATTTCTGAAATGTATTTACTTATAAACAAAAACTAGGTAAAGTTGAGTATATATCTGTAGGGAAAACACAAAAAAACCAATATGCAAGTAATGGAAATGTGTTTATTGCTGCAAATTTTGGTGCCACTCAACAGATAATTTTGGACTGAAGTCACGTGTTTTTTGGAGATGCTACTCTGACAGCTTCCTCATTTTTTTTCTCATTGTATAACTTGGTCTTTTTCCTCAGTATTTCTCATTGTATATCTTGATCCTTTATTATAAATTCCAGTCTTCCAAACCAGACTATAAGTTCTGTAAGACAGGGGATACATCATAGTCCTCTTTGTAACAATCCCCTTTCCCAGTGATAGAATAGAATTGAATGTTGAATGCATTCCATAAAAACAGTTTAAGTGCTTTGTTGAAGTGAGATGAGGCCATTGGGCAAAGTTGTTGGGTAAGAGACTGCCTTTTTTTTAAAGTGTGTAATATAAAAAAGATGAACTGAACTGTCTTTATTGTCAATATGGCAAAATAACATTACTTTTTCTATATTACCCAATATCTACCCATGACTAGTAAAACAAAACAAAACAAAAAAGAACAAATAAACAAAACAATTAAAAAGAAAACTGAGAAACATTTAGGGAGACAGAGAGTTAAGTTGATATTAAATCTTGCACACATTAAAGGAAGCATAAATTCCATTCCTGTTTTCCTGATTATCATGTGAGAATTACCTCTTGCCTTAGACAGAAAAGTATTTCAGCAAAAACCAGACCACAGATTTCAGCAGTATTCCAGTTACTGAAAGTCCACACAGAATGAAGAGTTGACAGATATATTTAGCTCTGCCAGCTTGTCAGTGAGCAGCAAACACCACTCCCAATCCATCTCTCCAAAGTCCTCTAGTAAGTAACCTCTGACAGTAGAAAACACCTCTTTTCAATGTTGACTTTTAATTGAAGGGTTTATAAGTTATGCATGCTTCTGTCCATGATGGGATAACAAGAACCTGACTTACCCCACACACTTTCTCATTAAGCAACTTTAAAAAAAAATCCAACAAAATATCTGAACATATTAAATGTATCTGTCCATTCAGCAGAGGAGAGTGATCCCTCAGAGGAAAGAAAGGAGGAAGGTAGACCCTAAAATTACACCAGTTTATGACATGGAACATCCAGATTGCAGCATATTGAAATGAAATCAGAGCCCCACCACCACCCTAAGCTGAGGAGACAAAAGTTTGAGGAGGTACAGATAGTTCACAAGGAAGAGTCCCAGGGAGAACCTCACTCCTAAACAAAGGGAGCTGCAAAAGGTTCCCTTCAAGTCTTGAGGACTTATTTTATTGATTTTCATTAGCACCTATCAAAGCTAAGGAAAGAACAAGCAGAAATGGACAGATAGAACAATCCCTGGAGTTCACAGAAGGCCTAGAATAGTTTGTGGTTCCATCACCTAGAATAGAGAGAGAGACAGTTCATGAGAAATAAAAATACAAGCCTGCATGAAGACTTGTATTCAAATATTCATAGCAGCCTTTTCCTGATAGCCAGAGTTAGGAACTAATCACATGTCCATCAATCAGTGCCTAAATAAACTGTGATGTATCCATAAAATGTTATACTACTCAAAAATTAAAATGGACAAAATATCGATACACACAACAGTCATGAGACTTAAAGTCATTATTTTGAGTAAAAAAAAAAAGGCAAACAGAAAAATAGTAAATATTGTGTAATTTCATTTATGAACTTCCAGTAAATACAAACTAATCTATAGTGACAAAAAGCAATCATTGCCTGAGGGATAGATTTTGAAGGAGGAAAGAATTAGAAAAGTATTAGGACACTTAAGGATGATAAATTATTTTATTCTCTTGATTTTGTTGATGTGCTCAGCTTGTAAAAATAAATTAATATTCACTAATATTAACTTTTAAATACATGAAGCTTATTATATATTTGCTTATAAACATTTTTTTTCCAGTTTTACTAATGACACTTTTTTTAAAAGCTATGAAATGGATGCAATGAGGAAAGTTTTTATTTTACTTTATGTAAATTTCCAGTGGTGATAAGATTATTTTGCTGCTAACGTAGTCCTTACTGCATTGGTCATATGTGCTTGTCGATTTCTATTCACAGACATCTCACGATTCATCCTCCTTTTATGGGGTTCCAGAAACAATCAGTGTAGCAGGCACCATTACCCACAAAATAGAAAACATAACATTTAACCTGCTTGTAATGAGATTTCACAGGCACATTTAATTCACAAACATGAACTTCAGGGAGAAAAAAAATATTGCCTTCTAATGGTTTTGCTAAACCTATTTTTTTCTAGATGTCCTTCTGTCACTTCCTTGTTTTTAATAAGACCTTGCTAAAATAAAAAAAAAAATAGAACTGCTAACTTGTTTCTCTGACTTATGCTGGCTATTTGTCTATTAATACTGTTCCAACTTTGTTTCTATAATGTTTTCGAACCTACATGATTTTACTGATAGTCATATATATGATTCCACATTAGACAATTATTTCTATGATTAGTATTTTACATCTAACAAGTATGTAACAATTTGATAATCATAAATAAATAAGAGTGCAAAATATTATTTTACTTGAATTGTTTTTTTTTCTCATAGACAGTTTCTCTAAGGAAATAAATGAATTTTGTTCATATTATTATCACTATCACGAATTCTAGTTACAGTGAAATCTGGTGGGATAATCTTTAGAAGGGGCTTCCTAATTGACTAAATAAATTGCATAGAGTTGTATATTAATTAAGCTATTCATATTTTAACTGCATTCAGACAAAATAAGTATAAAATTTTAAAAAAATAAGATAAATTTTCATTAGTGATTGAGTAAGATCATTTGAATTTAACCAGAAGAAGAAAATCTTTATTCTGTTATTTTAAATTTAAAAAAACTGGAAGAATTATTTCCAAAACAGAAGAGTCAAAATAAAACAGATTTTACCATAACATAGTTTCCAAGTAGACACAAATAATGGGAATGCAAGTTTGTTTTTTACCTGTAGTGTAAATTAATTTAATGCAAAATCCATATTTTAAGCTGCATGGCAATTTCACTTCTGGTATTTGGTAACATGTCACCTATGTGCCAGCATTTTATTTTTTCTAGTTCACATTTTACTTATGTAATTAATTTAAGAGGGCACCTCTGAAATGAAACTAGAGTCAAGCACACTTGTTGGAGAACATACACAAATATTCTGCATGTGAAGGGTCTTACCTTTCCCTCAGAATTCACTCGTTTTCTCCCTTGCTGCAGAATTGCTGCACAATTCTGCATTCTACAGCTCCATCTTGTGTCACGCAGTGATTTAAAATCACTTTATGTTTTCTCTGAGCTGGATAATTATATTTCTGCTCTTTGAGGACACTGAATGATGACAAGGTGGGCTAGATGTAAATGCTTGGACAAATATTCTGAACAAGTGTTAATAATAGCCAGATGGGAGGTGCAGCTAATGTGCAATGCATTTGCTGCTCTTTCAATCAAGCTCCCTAGTAAATGGCTTTTCACTGCAACACTGGCATAACCTTGGCTAGCTGTCTCCTTCGCTCCAAGTTCCTGTGTGACAAGGACCATCAGCAGAGCATTACACTGGCCAGCTGCTTTGATATGCAGCTGTAGACTATAGGAATTCTTTGTGGGTTTATTCATTCTTCAAAAACAAAAATTGTCTTGATAGATGTATATTTTCCATGTGCCCATCTTTCAGTGTTGCTAGTTTTATATATGACACACTAGTTTCTTGGGAGAAAGTGACATTAATTGACATTTTTTTTTGCCTGTGTGTTTATCAAGTTAAAATAAAATATTAAAAAGCCTATACAGTTTAGGACACATATCCTGAGAGTCCTTGAGATAGGAACTACTACAGAGAAAAGCTGAAAGCACAGATTTTTGTCAGTGGAGCATGAAGATGACTAAGAATATGACCTCCATCCTACATCTTAAGTAGCCTGATTGTAATAGCAATTTCTATTGCTATAGGTGAATGCTCTTTTCTTAATATTTCAATTTTCTTTTAATTGCACATAATTATATTTAGGTTCCTTATAAAGTCATTCACTTATAAATATATACTCTATAATGAACTGGGTTTGTATTCACAAGAACAATATAGCCATATTTTAGCATATGAAATATAAATATTGCTGCTATAAAAACTCACATAAGGTACAATTTAAAGCAAATTCTAAATGCCAAACATTTCACATAAAGATATAATTTCATGTAGCTAATATCAACTTGTTAAGAAAAATGTCATTTAAAAAAATTAGTATATTTTTCCAAGTAAGCAATACCTTTATTTAAATGTGTCTGTCTTAGTCAGGTATGGTGGCACATGCTTATAATCCCAGAAACTTTGGAGGTTGAAGAAGGAAGATCATAAATTTGAGACCCTGAGAAACTTAGTGAGACCCTGTCTCAAAATAAAAAAAATAAAAACGGGTAGAGATATGGCTCTGTAGTGAATCCCCTCTGTACCCGTAAAGAAAAAAACAAACTGTCTTATATTGCAATATTATCTAATGGCTTTGTTAAAATCCTGAAAGCATACTAAATAAACACCCATAAAATAATTGCTTCTTTTAATGTCTGTATTTCAAAGACTGAGATGTATTTTTAAACATTTCTTTGTATAAAAATTCTTCATACATTTATGCTTTCCTCCTTTCATTCATTCACTAACAGATTTTTTAAAAGATATAATTGAGGACTTGCAAAATAAAAAGCAATATCATAGGTCAGAAAATAAAGCAAAACAGATAAAAAACAGTTTGCAATAGCACGTTCTCTGTTTATATCCGTGTGTGTATATGTCTCTGCATGTATATATGTGCATGCATATGTGTATGTGTGTTTATAGGAGTGTGTTTGTATTTGATTATGTTTGTTGTGAAGAGATCATAAATCATTTATTTTCCATAATAAATCATTATCTTAACCAACTAGAATTCATTGTAAATAACCACTTAAAACTTTGGTAAAACTTGAAATGAAAATCTCTAAAATTCTCTTTATACCTGATGCTTCATTATACCAATCTCATTTGGAAATTAGTTCCAACAAACATTGCTTATACTACCATTAGTTTTATATATGTAACAATCTTATTGGTGTTTAAAATACTAATGAAATTTTAAAAATGCATTATATGCCACATTCTATGTAAGAATTGCTTCTAAATAGTATTAAGTCAATGACATATATCAGTGATTTTTTTTTTCTGTAAAATTGGTCCCTCGTTAAGTACAAAAGCAATTGAAGTAACTCACATTAGGTTGCAGTGTGAGATGATCACATTAAATAGTAAAACATAAAAGGCATTATTTCTTCAAAGAATTATTTATTAATCAAGATTTACCAACTATTAAAATGCAGTTTTACTGCTTGAGAAAGAAGGGTTTAAACTACTTCTTTAAAAATATATGCATTATTGTGTGTGTGTGTGTGTGTGTGTGTGTGTATTTCTCACTTTTGTTTGAAATTCTTCTGCACTCTTAAGAACTCTGCAATGGTAACTATAACTGGAAATCTATGAAAAACTTTTTAATGTGGAGAAAGAGGTATAAAACCAGCAAAAAGTCTGATATCCAGCCATGGCAGTCATGCTCATGAAAAGGACCGGAATTTAAAGCAGTGAAAAAAAATGAAGCAAAGGTGGCTCTGGTAGTATGCAAGGAGCTCATGAGGTAATAACCCATGCCATTCAAGTAAAATTGAAAATGACCCGTCCTTTCTATATCCAGTTGGACTCTGAATAATACATTTTGGTGATATTGATTATACCCATGGAGTTGGATTTTCGTCGTCATATTTCACAGAGAAAATATGGCAGCCACAAAGAAACCTGCACAAACTAACCTGCTCTGGTATTTTGTACTAACCATTCGTGTTTCTAAACATAAGAAGGAATAGCAAGCTGATTAACTAAAATATTACCCCACACACACACACCCCCCAAAAAAAAGAAAAGAAAAGAAAAGAAAAGAAAAGAAAAAACTCACATATAGCCCTTGCTATGCACTTAGATGGGTCACACTAGTTCTCCTTAGAGTGTCGGAGCTTTTTATAGATGTGCTGTTATCAAATCCATCTGAGGAATGTATAGGTCACTCTGACCTTACTGTTCCATGAAGAAGGAAAAAAATGAATGATATTTCTTTTCTTATTTCACTACCTCTACTATTCCTTTTCCCCTCCATGTAATAAGCCTTTATTGAGTATGCAGGTGCTTGAGATTTAGCATGGACAAGATAGATGAACTCCTGGTTTGATGAGGCAAAAAAATGATAAATACATATAAAAATTATTAAAAAATCAGACAATGATGAGTGCTTTAAAGAAAAAATATAGCATAATGGGGTAGAGAATGACTAGGGGTGAAAGGATAGTTTGTTTATTGTGTTTTACCTTTGTGTTCAAATCTAATAAAACATATATAGCTCTTCAAACATGTACCTTTTCTATGGTAAAAATCAGAAAAATAGCTTGGGAGTTAAAATAGTACTCCATCTTGGCTGTGTATTAGAATAATCTGAAATGATTTAAAGCAAAAATAGCAATGTTGAAGCTCTCTCCCCAGAGAACCTGATAGATATGATCTGGGATGGGGCTTAGCATTATTATTTTACATCAACTTTCCAAGTGAATCAGATGTGCAGTCATATTTAGAGAACACTGACTCAAAAAAATCTATAGAATACCATGCTAAGCGAAATAAGCCATTCCCAAAGAACCAAAGGCTGAATGCTTTTCTCTGATAATTCACAGTAAGCGTGGGAGGTTGTGGGGAGGGTGTTAGGGAAGAATAGAGGTACTTTGGATTAGATAGAAAGGAATGAAGGGAGGGGAAGGGGTATGAGGATAAAAATGAAGCAGACATTATTACCCTATGTGCATATGTGATTGCACCACCAGTGTGGCTCTGCATCATGTACAACCAGAACCATGAGAAGTTATACTCCATTTATGTGTGATGTATCAAAATGCATTCTACTGTCATGTATAATTAATTAGAATAAATAAAAAATGTAAAAAAAAATTCACAATCCTTTCTTCTAAGTTTTTTAAATGGACAACATGATTGCTATCTATAGCTACCTCACTGTTCAACAGCACATCAGAACTTCTAACTCACTTAAAGCTGTAACTTAGTACCCATTGGTCAACCTTTCTATAACCCTTACTCCCCACTATTATTCCATGGTTCTGAAATATCTCAGCTTTTGTCTCAGTGCCTTCTCTCATGTTAGAACTACTGTAAGAAACAAAGTAATTAGTAAGTAATGCAGATTCTGTGTTGAGTTTCTTACAATCAAGATCCAGAGAGGTAGATGTAAACATGCACATAAAAATAAAACTTTATGGAGATTTTTCAAATTATACTATCTCTAAACAACATTGTAGCATAAAATGGAAAAGGTTAAGCTTTTCTTTCTTTTGAGAGGATTTAGAAAAGCTAAACTAGAGAAATGTTCTTTATCTGATTTGTGTTCAAGGGATTTAGAGGAATTCACCTTCTAAATTAGTATACATAACTAGTTAACTGATGTAGAATATTCTCAAATCCAAGTAGATTGAGGCATAGATTTATTGGTATGAGTAATAAATAATTCTTTTTATTCCAGTTCTCCATAACTTTTGACTTTGTCAACATTACAAAAGTATTCTATGCCATTCTCTATTAATTCATATAAGGAATACCCAAGATTTTAAGATACAGTGGAATAACTTAAGGATAGTAAGAATGACCCATGAATATGGACACACACACACACACACACACACACACACACACACACACAGTATTTCCCTTGGAATTTGACAAATTGGAAGCCAATTTAATGTAGCTTATCAGAAAAAATAAATAGTTTATATTTGTCAGCATGAATCACTTTGTAGTAATGAATTTATTTATATAGTCTGAGCATTTCAAACTAAAAATTCAGCTTAAACTTATGGCTTGTGTGTTATGTTAGAGGCTGTAAGACTTAATTATTCTTTTCAATCTGCACTAGAAATTGTCTCCATGTGGGTTGTAAAAATTTCCTCAGCTGAACACCTGAAGAATTGTTTCCTTGTTTAAGTAAAAGGCAGTCTTCTAGTTTTCCCTTAAATAAAACATACTATTTTCCTTAAAGGTTGAGCAAAATTCACATTCTTTTGAATGTTTTAGGTACTTGCTGCTTTTTAAACTATAAAAATGGAATAATAAGCTAAAATTATATTTTCCATTTATCATACAATAAAAAGTTCAGCTGCCTCTTTGCTGTTCACAGAACATACTTTCACTTTTTTTTTGCAATATCCCCAGTTGAAAATTTTCCATATCTCTTAAGTTCAAGTTCTTTTTTTCTTGACAATTCCTTCTTCTCTTCCTCCTTTTCTTCTAATATTTAACAGTAAGCAATGGGAGTATTCAGGTAATGCCTTCAATATTTTGGTTAGAAATCTCAGCTAAGAATCTGATTTCATCCTTCACAGGTTCTCTCTTCTACAGAACACAATTCAGTTTAGTTCTTGACCATATTAATAACAAGGATCATCTTTCTTCCAGTTTTCAAAAAACTGCTCCTCATTTCTGTGCCTTACCAGAATGACTGAATCCCTTTGTAATGCTGGGGATTGAGCTCAGGGCCACAATGAGCTTAGGCAAGGGCTCTACCTCTTAGCTATATCCCCAGCCTGCAGAATGATTTTTAGCATCTATTCATACGCTAGCATTCTATTCATGATTATTCAGGTTTTCTCTAAGAAGTTAGAGACTTCTCTTCAGTTCTTTTCTTTCCTTTCTGAGCCTTCTTCAGAATCCACTTCAGTGTGCAACAGTCCCTTCACAGCAAAATGTTTTCCTAACATATCCCTCAAAACTGCTCCAGCATTTACCCTTTGAACAATTTCAAAGTTGCTTCTACATTTTTATGTATTTGTACAGTAGTGTTCCACTTGCTGGTACCAAAATTTGTTTTCTGTTTGTGTGTCTGTTTTTCTTTGTGGTAGGGGAATTGAACTCAGGGGTGCTGTATCACTGACTGAGGTACATCCCCAGCTCCTGTGTGTTTTTAAATTTTGACACATAATCTTGCTTTTGCCCAAGGCTGGACTCGAATTTGTGATCTTCAACCAATCAAATAGCTGGAATAGGGCTGGAGATGTGGCTCAGCGGTAGCGCGCTCGCCTGGCATGCGTGCGGCCCGGGTTGGATCCTCAGCACCACATACCAACAAAGATGTTGTGTCCGCCGAGAACTAAAAAAAAAATAAATAAATATTAAAAATTCTCTCTCTCTCTCTCTCCTCTCTCACTCTCTCTTTAAAAAAAAAAAATAGCTGGAATAACAAAAGTGTGCAACAATATCAAGCCCTTAAGTCTGTATTGAGGGGCTCAGTCACATTGAGTATTAGGGCTTTAACACAATAATTTAGAAGGGGTGGACAGAATTCCGTCCAGAGCACATATTAAATACCATATTAATATACAACATGAGAAAGTTGTCATTTGTTATGACTGCCTACATGTTTGGAAGCCATTTGTGATGTGCACAGCATATGGGCCACAATAGGTCCCTGTGGCAGGCAAAGTGAGCCAATGCAGATGTGCTCCTCTTCCGAGCTCCAATTTGTTATAGGAGTCCTCTGCAACAATCACTCCCAATTCAATAAAAATTGACTTGGAGAAGCATCTGATTTGCCATCCCTGGTGCACTGTAGCACAGAGGAAATCACATAGCAGCAGTTTTATAGTTAGTGGTCATAGGGTATCCCCCACAAAGGAAACACAAGACAATTTAAAAAAATGTCACTCCCCTGATTTATGGATCTAGCATACAGTTTATGGAGCTGCCATATTAACCTGTATTCTAGAAAAGTAGATTATTTTAAAGCTATATAGTCAATAATGCCCTTTAAAAGGGCACAAATGAGGTTTTCAAATGAAACAGAATCCCACATCTACCCCAGAGAACACAAGGTTCCTAGTGGAGCTGGAATTATGTCAAAATATGGCATTCCCTTTTTCATGAGCAAAAACAAATTTGCATGTATTTCAACTAATATTTTCTGTAAGTTTTTACTTGATAGCATTATAAAATAAAAAAGAGATAGACTATAAAAAAAGTTACAGCTGTAGCAGAATTTGACTTTCCTAATGCCTGAATTCCTTCTGAACTAGCCTGCTGAAAATTTTCTGATATTATTCTTTGCATTATTTTCTAGCAGAATTGACTTCTGATAGCATGGTCTATGGGTTTCTGGTAATATAAAATATTCAATAATTATTAGTCAATTAAACAACAGTTTGAAATGAATACATGGACATAAAGCACCATGTATATTTAAGTATTTTGACATACACAAAGAAATAAGTGTGGTTTTCATATTTCTATCAGTACTTCAGGTAGATGTGACTACAGAGTAGATTCTCAAGTCTTACAAAATTTTATAGCCATAATAAACAAATGAAACATGTGCAATTAAATCCATTTTATAAGAAGTAGGGTGAATATATGCAATATTAAATCTTACAAAAAGTTGTTGAAGCTTGTAAACATGATTCTACCAGGACCTGAACTTATATACTACTGGTCATAAAATGTCTATATTCCTTTTACCATGAGATACTCCCTCTAAACTCTTACAGCCCAAAGTAGAAATCAGTAATATAGGAATAGTATTTTGCACATATAGTGAAATTTTGATAAATACCTTCCATGAGAAAGTGACCACACAGGAAATGATTACAATTTTATAGAGTCTCTAACTGCCACAGTAGGTAATTAGAGTTTCTATTATTGAATATTCCAGAACTGATTTTTCTAGATACAGGAAATTATCTCTATATAATTTCTAATAATTTTGAACTTGGGTGAAAATATCCAAGGTATAAAACCTGTATGGTTCATAATCCCCACTTTCTGGTCATCTCCCATCATTGTGGGCTATGATTTATTCAAAACAATAGTACCTGGTGGTATGTCTTTAGTATCCCATCCAAAACTCATGTTGAAATTGAATTGCTATTATGATAGATTAAGAGGTGGGAACTTTACTAGGAGATTAGGTAATGAGGGTTTGTGATAATTTAATGCTTTTGCCTCAGAATTGGCAAAGGATTATCACCAATGTGGCTTCCAGATTAAAAGGCTAAGTTTGGCTAATTTTCTTCTCCCTATCTTATATGTGTTGGCTTGTTTCTTAACACCAAATTATGATGTGGCATGAAGGCCCTCAATAGATGCCAACACCATGTTCTTGGACATCCTAGCTTCCAGAACTGTGAACCAGAGAAACCTTTTTTGGTTTGTTTATAATTTACCCAATCTTTTGTTACTCTGTACAGAAGGGAAAAGTGGAGTAAGACATATGGTAAACATAACACTGCATGTGCATAATTATAGCACAGGAGATGGTTGCCTGCATTGCTCAGAGATACTCTTTTTCTTTGGCTTTGAAAAAAAATAAATTGCCATGTGTTGATTTGCTATGGAGAGGACCACACCTAAAGAAACTGTACATGGCCAATAGCTAACAATAGCAGCCTTCCAGCACTTTCTGAAAACTGTCAAAATCTACAGGAGTTTGGAAGAGGATCTTTCCCTACTTTAGCCAGATAAGACCACAGCCTGGTTGATTCTCTGCTTGCAGCCCCGTAAGACTGAAGCAAAAGAATAAACCCATTTTTTTTTTCAAACTCCTGACCAACAGAATGATAAAGTTATAATTTTGTGTTGTTTAATCTTCAAGGTTTGTGATATTATAGCCACATGTCAATAGAGAATCAAACAGACTCATTTACTATGGGTTTATGCATTATCAATGATTTTCTGACTTACCAAAAACTTTAATAAAAATAAATTGACTAACATATGCACATCTACAGAGTCATATAAACCATGTACACATAGGTGTACATACACACAAAAATACCTGACATCTGCGTATATAAAATGTTAGCCCAAAGTGAGGTATATCTACCACTTACGTAAGACATTTATTTTTAAAATTGCATTATTCAAGTTCTATGTGGTTGGACTGATACTGTGTTAAAGTTTTTGAGCTTGGAAAATAAACTGAATTTTTATAAGTAATGAGAAGCCTAGGTAAAGCACTCCTAGTAGATTGGTCAAAAAGTTGAAGGCCTGAGGCTTTGCCAATTACTAGCTTCCAGAAAATTCAGAGGTCATCACTGCTATTACAAACTATGAAAATGTTTAAAATTCTTTCTGTGTGATGGAAGGTTAAAAGCTGAAGTATGTGTTGCCATGGCAATAGTGTTTTATTTACAGCACTTGTCTTTTCTAGAACTTGTCCATTAAATGGTAGAAAAGAACCTCTTCAATCTTAACATTTTATTACCTAGTAGTTTTCATTACTGTAATAATATTTGTTCACTTTTCAATAAGAAGCACAAAATGTTCCATTGCTCATTTTGTCCATTTGTTTAATGACATTGGTAGGCTTGTTACATAAATTAAATACATCTAAAGAAAATGAATATGTACTAGTTAATACAATTGAATCCATGTAAATACGCTACCATGTCTCTAAACATTGGCAAATATAACAAATCCTCACAAATACACAGGAGAGAATGTTATAATATCTGCTTCACATCTATCCAGAGTAGTATCAGAACCACTTCATTTCCTGTTTTTATTTCTTTCTGACAAAGTATTAATCAGCATAGGTTAGGCTAAGCAGATGTAACAATTGCCTCTACCATTGAGTGGCTTAAAACATCAAGCATTTATTTCTTGCCTTCACAAAATCACCTATATTCCTAGTGAGTCTCTGAGGTATCCAGCTTCTGCCCACTAATTCTGAAAGTCTCAAAACAGTTTCACAGTAGTCCTGGAAGGAGAAGGTCATGTTGAATAGCATTAAACTGACCCAAAGGGACAGTAGTTTGGAAACCACCTGTTACATGACCCTTCCTAATTTTTAGAGGGCTGGGACAAATACATGCATGTTACATTTTGCTGAGTGTTCAGAATACTCCAATATATACCATTTAGGCACAATTATTTATTTGTTTCCAGTGGCCTCATTGGCCAAATGAGGTCCTCCAAATATATATTATATGTAATATATAATACTTTATAATTATATATATAATATAATAATATATGTAACACTTTAAATCATACATTCCTGTCCTGTTTAGTTGTACTATGCTCTTGAAGAGCTCTCTTCCACCATTCCTTTGTTTATGTTTACATGATAGCATGCTGTGAGAAGCTTCATTACGTATTTACCACATACATTATTCTATCATTCTTTCTGATATTTGTGTGTGTGTACTGTTTTTGTACCCTCTCCTTCTTTACTTTCCCCTGCTGTGAAGAATGCAGGATTCAAAGAACCCATGTTATGGCTACTTGTGTTACAGAAGGAATATAGAATATAATATTTACATAATTCATTTTTTAAATTTTTTATTTGTTTTAATTAGTTATACATGACAGTAAAATGCATTTATGCACTTTCATATATCATACATAGATGGAATATAATTTCTCATTTTTCTGAGTATACATGTTGCAGAATCATATTGGTCATGTAGTTCCATATATACATATAGTAATAATATTTGTTTTGTTCTACTATCTTTCCTATCCCTACATCGCCTCTCCTTCCTCCCATCACTTCCCTCTACGTAATCTAAGGTAATGCTATTCTTCTCTAGTGCCCTACCATCACTTTATTGTGAATTAGTATCCACGTAATAGAGAAAACATTCAGCTTTTGGTTTTGTGGGATTGGCTTATTTCTCTTAGCATGATATTCTCCAACTCCAACCATTTATTGGCAAATTCCATAATTTATTTATTGTCCTAGCTAAAGCATTAAGCACAGTATGTATGCATATTTACATATTCACTACCTTTAAAACAAACTAATAATATTCAGAAATAAAAGATGTGATCATTTACATTGGTGTAGGCTTGTAATATCTGTATCTTTTCACTTATTCACAGAGGCGGCTTTTCAAACACTATCACCCATTTGATTAGACAATTATTTCAACATTAAACTATTAAGCATACTTGTGATATTCTATGTTTGTGATTACTTATTTTCAATTCTTTGCTAACAGCTGAAATAAATAGTATGAAAGGAGGCATGGAATTAGAACTAAAAATTCTTTTTGGTGAATGCATATGTAGAGAACTTTCTGGAAATGTCTGTGTGAAGTAAAATAATTGCAAATAGTAACCTGAAGTAACCAGTAGGTAAATCATTTTGAGCCTATTTCTCTTTTAATTGGTAGGTTGCTACCAAGAGCTGCAAGAGCATCAACAACGTATTTCTTCAAAATATAGAGCTTACAAGTTTTCTAAGCTCCCTGGTGTTTGCAATCTATTCCAGTCTAAATGTCCTCTAATTTTACATCAATCATCTAATGATCTAGATTGCCCATTGCTTCCAGCTATCTTTTCATGTTTTATTTGGTTAAAGGAAAATCAGCTTTACATTGTGAAAATGCATACTGTTAGTGAATTGTAAAATTGTGAGGAATTGTGCTATAATTACTGAATATTGGCTCTCCACGAACATGTTGCTTCAACGTGGGAAGATCTGCCAAGGAAATTAAGTTTCTCTCCTCAGTAGTCCATCGTTATAGGAACAATTGTGGAAATCAAGTGAGATGTGGAACCATTTTTGATTGCCTTAAATGGCACATTTATACATGCCAGCAAGAATCTACGCTTCTATATAAATTGCAAAAGGAAAATGAAACAGTCTGTGGATGTGGACTCTCTCGGGTTGAATGTAGGTGGATCAGCTTGTACTTAACATCTGTTCAGGCTGGAAATGCAGGGGAGGTTTAATATGTTTACTCAATCATACTGATTTCCTGGGTGCCAAGGCAGAAAATCTAAAACATATGACTTCTGTTCACACTATGAGGGAGCTATTTAGAACAAAGGTGATGATCCTGGAAGAAAATGTGGGGATGCTATCTCGGGTGCCAGCACAGTTGGAATTCTTTGCTGCCAGCAATCAAGAGCCCTTAAACATCAACATTGCAGGCTTTTGTCAACCAGCATACAGGACAACTTCTGAAAACATCTAAGAGGGAATAAGAAACAAAACTGGCATATTTCTTAACATATCAACAGAATATCAACATATGGTCTCTAGTCCTTTTCATTCTACACCCCCTCGACTCTGCAAAATTATAAAGGGTTTCATGTAGCATTCCAATTTAGATAGTTGTTTCTAAAGCTAAATTTCTTTTGAAAGTTTTCCTGCACTCTTAAACCCTTTAGCTAGAGAGACAGTATTTTGTTACAGCATCAAGAGATAGTCACAGGAAGAAATTTGCATGTGATGTTCTTTCTAGAAAAATCTGAAACCAACATATATAGATAAAATATATATGTATATATATATATATATGTGTGTGTATATATATACATATATATATATATATTTATATATAAATATATAAAACATGTGAGAAGAAAGTCTTACCAAATTCTGTATGTTTATTTTTCTTGGATATACTTTACCTCTGGTTAGTTAAAGTGAAAATGATGTAAAGTCCAGGGTGATTTTTTGTTGTTGTTTTGTTCTTTGTTTTTCTTCTTCTTGTAGTTGTTATTCAAATTCTCCTAGCTATACTTAGACCTCTGCTATTTTCAATGTGTTAGAAATATAAAATTATTGCTTTATTTTATAACAATTGTAAACACTAGCACAAAGAATGACATAGGGCTTTTAAAAACTTTTGTCAACTATTAATTTAAACCCTACTTTAAAAACTACATAAAATACACAGAACCCAAATATTCCAATGATGAACCAAAATATGTCTCAATAAGCAGTAATAGGGTTTGAGCTATAGAAGTGGTAGGCGACTTAAATCAGGACTTGATTATTGACATTAGCCCTCATCAGCATCTGAATATTAACTGAAGTGCTTGTAAGACATCAATTTGCTGCAACAAGTAGCTAGAGAAAATATCCTATGGTGACAAAAACAGTATGTGCTGCGTGACTTCCAGCCACACATAAAGAAATGTACACAAGGCAATTCAAAAATTCAATTAGTTGTTAAAAAATGTGCTCGTAGGCATGGGTTTAGATGTTCTTACTTCTCATTACAAGTACAATCATTTCATCAGAATAAATATACAGTATTTCAGTGAACAAACTCATAGTAAAAAATTTCAAATATAAAAACAATTTTTTTTATTTCAAAGGGAGGTTTGAAGTCTAAACTGGCTCCAATTTTAAATTAAAACATGTTTTATATATGTAAGTCCAAAATGATATTTCAGTAAGACTAATTTCTTTGAGATGTGTTTCCTCCTATAATACATGTTAGTGATATTTATAGATGTGCTTCTGAAGTGAATACTTATCTAGAAGTTACTTCATAAAGAACAAGGATACCAAATTTGAAAGAGAGAGAGACAAAGAGCGACAGATGGAAACACAAAAAGAGCAAGCATTACTAAGGTATTGCTATTGGAGCCAAGGCAAAAGGCCTTCTGGGGTCCCAACTGAATTCTCTCACCCACTTGAATCAGAAATAAGAAAAAAATACAATATTAAAAGGAAAAAAACAAAACTGATATACTTTACCAATTCTGCAGAAGCATTACAGTTTAATAGGAATAAAAATGTGAGGAAATATACACATGGAGATTCAGCCAGACTGCGGCAACCCAGCACAAGGTTGTAATTCTGATTTTGTGAGTTTTGTTATGTGCCTTTTGGCACCAGGATTGGGGGTAGTTTCATCTTCCATTCTCAGTATGATATGTCTGCCTACAGAGAGCTGCAAAGGAGAAAATAGTTTAAGGGGCAGGTTCCTAGGAACTGTTTAGCGACTGAGTTAATTTAAATGGGCCCTGTTATTACCATAGTAATCCTTTTCAGAATGAAAAAGAGAATTCTATAATTTCCTCATCAACATAGACTGTTGGCTCTGCTCTGCATCAAGATTGACAATGGAGAAATGTAGCCTGTCTTCTAAGTCCTACATAATCCAATGATCAGAAGGTAAATTGTAGATCACCAGTACTGAGATAGTTCTACATGATAATCTAGCTGGAGTCTGGCATAAAAAAGAACTTTCTAAGCACTCTAATGACTTCAACTACCATTTTACAGCATTTACCCTGAAATAAACATTTACTGTTAAAATTTACATGTGAAGTTGATTTCTATATTCACTTTCCAACAAAAGATATCCCAAGACATCTGCATTTTTCCTTTTAAGTAGCAAAATTGAAAACACTGCACTTTTCTTAATCAACTTTCCTCAAGTTATCTTTTTTTTTTCCTCACAGGATATGACTGTTCAGTTTTTATACCAGAGAGGTTTTCACTGTTTTGACAAAAATCCTGGCTAATTTAAGCCCTTGGCAGGAAGCAGGTTAAGGTCAGTGAAATAGCATTATCATATATTGTCTTGTTCAGTGAAGTAACGCTTAAAGAAAACTGTCTACTGAAAGCCAACCAGATCCCTGTCAACTCTGAAACTGTCAGAAAATTTGAGTCTTCCAGCCTGTTACTCAAGTTCCCCTTTGTATTCGAAGAGTTATGGACTAAGTAAATGTCTTTCAGAATAAGTCAAATTTAAGAGTATTGTCTGGCTCACTGTTTCCATTGTATGAAATAATCATAGCTTGGTGGATAATAGTAAAGTTGGAAGTGAAAGAAAGCTGTGTAAGGTTAGAATGTCCAGATTTCAGCCTCCAACACTGTCAAGGAACTTTCTAAGCACTCTAATGACTTCAACTACCAACTAGGGCCAGTGAAATCTTATTTCCCAATAAGCCTGTTTTAAGTATCACATTGAATACATTTGTTGAAAACATATTTGAAATAAAAATTTATAACATTGCTTAATTCTCACAGGATCTTAAGGAATTTTAAGTTTAAATAATCAATAATTATAATCTTTAACTTGTATCCAGCAAAGTTTATAAGAATGCCTATTGATAACCCTTCATTTATTTAATCCCTCCTGAAGTCATTTAACCATTAATTGAATAAATAAATTGTGCAAGTGAATAGCTTTAATAGCAATATACTATGAATCTAAAGAAAAATAACTATAATGAGTATCTATGTTGAAACAGGGTCAGTTTTTTTAAAGGAAGTACATAAAAAGTTTTACTGAGTTTGGAAGACAATATCCTTTTGTTAAGCCTAGAGACTTTTTATTTCTGAAAATAAATTTGGAATTAAAATATCTTATTAATCAATTTTGAAATCTACAAAAGACTTGCAATTATCTTTAGAGTAAGATCATAAATATGTTGTCCTTAAGGCCTATCTCAATACGCCTCTTCCATCCCTCAAAATGACAGGATTACATGTGGCACTTTAGCACTAGACTTTTGCTAGAGAAATAACACATAGTCATCTCTGGCACAGGCTTGGGTAGGGTCTTCTCCACATTAGTAACTAGATGAAAATCTGCAGAAATTTTCTTCTCAGTCCTTTTTCATGGTAGAGGATCCTAATTGTTACTCCTTAGATAGCCAATTAACTAAATGCCATCTGAAAGTATAAAATGATGAATATATATTTGAGAATTTTGAAAAATCTTGCAGCATTACCTTGTCATGAAAACATGTAACAATGTTTTTTGAACAATTTGACCTAAGAAGTGAGTCATACAGCTCAGGCAATGTCCACCTTGCTATTCTACATTCTTGGTGTAACTATAAAACAAATTGAACCGACTTCATGAAAAGTCTATAGATTGCATCTTAATTTTTTTTTTGCCATTCTAACTTCTACATGTTTTTTCTTTCAACCTAAAAGTTATATACAGCTTTTAACTTTGCACATGTTTACCTTCTTCCATTTGAGACTTGGCCTTGACATATTCCTCCCTACATGGATGAATATGTCTATCTCACTTCCGTTGACTTTCAACATTTTGGCTCTTGGTCAATGTCATCTACTCTAAAACTAAACTAATTTACTGTCTGACACAGTTTGATTATTGCCCTATTGTATGTTTTGGTCACTGGGCATTTCTGTCATTAATCTAACCAACCATTTGGAAAGATATCCTCTTAAATGCTGTTGAAGCTAATTACATTTTCGGCTTCACTCTAATTATGGAGACATGAAACAACACACACAAAGAGAGCTACTCACTTTTTAATTTTTATTCATGATATTTCCAAAAAACACTTTAAACCTTGATTATATTGCTAACATTTCTGTTTCTTTTTCTTTTCAGTTGAGCCTTTACATCACCTCTTGGCCCATTCAAGACTTTATGAATTGACTACTGAATTTCTTCCATGGAATCCTGTTTTTCTAGCATTTATAAATCAATCAAATACATACACATTAGACTCATTTGCAAAAATACAACATCTAACATGTCTCTCACTTTTTACAATTCTTTGCTTAGTGACCCCTGGTTAGGAGCCAAGGCCTAAGCTCCTCTGTTAGACATTGGAGGTTCTCTCAAATTCCCTACTGAATGAACCTTTATGTTCTTGTTTCTCGTAATCTTATTATTTCAAGAGAGAGTTAACTTGCCTGTTTTCTAGGTCACATTCTTATATCTGCATATTTGTTTATGTTTTCTCCTAAAATTCATTTTTTTTTTACTCCTCCCTATTAGTAAGCCTTACTTGTCTTTTCAAGGATCATTAAATATCAAATTTTCAATGCGAATTTCTATTTTACCACTTCATGGAGTGCTCGGTCATGTGAAAGAGGAAGTTATGTAAGCAATAAATAAAGTCTTATTCAAATAAATACTATATCTGGAGATTTGTTATGGTGAAACTAGAATTACACAAGTTATCCCTGGTTTGTGTGTTTTTCTCAGCTAGATTATAATTCTTTTATGTAACAAATAACAGAATACTCCTCTTTCTCTTCCTTATTTTTATTAGTCCTTATAAATTTTTTAAGTGAAATGTGTTCAGTATATTGCATTACTGCTTGATTGCCTGCATATGGAAGGCCATTATATAGAGGCATGGCTTTTCGACTTTTAAATAAATTTAACTCAAGAAAGCCTTACAAGACCATATGAAAAAGTCCCCACTTATAGCATAATGTTATAGTGAGTTAATTATGCAAGTGACTTTTGAGGGATTTAAAGTGTCAGGTATTCTTCAAAATGCCAAGGAAACAGCGTGAGGGGAGCTCCTAAACTCATTAGATTATGTTCTTTTTTTTAGCATTGAGCTCATGTTACAGTGGCATTTGTTGATTGGTATGCATCTTTTCATTCTACATTTCCATATTCTGTATTCCTGATGGCTACATAACTTTACATCCCAAAGGCAAATACCATCTCCATTTTCCTTCCCATTGGAGAGATGCTAATCACAGATGTTTCCATGTAGCAGACAGAAAATATGATATTTTTCAACACCATGCATAATGTGCACACATACAATATCATTATTTATATAACTATTTATATATTCGTCTGGCATCCAGTGTACTGGTGTCCTCTACATAAACAAATTCTTTCAACTGAAATGAGTGCTCTCTATATTTTTCTTTCTTATTAAAAAAATTCGGATTCAAACTTTTTAAGTCCTCAGGTTCCTATTCTCAATTTCTTGTTGACCAAACATTTCCTGAGCTCAAAAGAACTATCCTTAAATGCTTTAAATAATGAAGAAATATTTTCTGAGAAAGTTTGAATTTTCTACAATCAGGTTGAATGGCACTAAAATTTTTAATACAAATGCTGAAAAGGTAAACATTGTCATGTACTTGTATTAGCTTATCAATAGAGACTACTGAATTGTCTTTTTTTTCTGATCCAAAAGTAATACATGTTTATTATTTAAAATTTAAATATTTTAGAAATATTTAATATAAAAAAGACATGCATTTCATCATCTCTCCCAATGAAACCATTAGTAACAATTTGGGGACTATACCTCTGGTTTTCTTTCTCTATTAAAACAATTTTTCTGGGCTAGGGTTATAGCTCAGTTGGTAGAGTGCTTGCCTCACATGCACAAAGCCCTGGGTTCAATTCCCAGCAACACACACACACAAAAAGATTATTCTTCTGTTTTTATCCTGAACTTTTAACCCATTTCTTCTCATCCTGTTTTTTTTTTTTTTAATTTTATTTATTTATTTTATTTTATTGGTTGTTCAAAACATTACAAAGATTGCAGAATCACATCGGTTACACATCCACATTTTTACATAATGCCATATTAGTAACTATTGTATTCTGCTACCTTTCCTATCCTCACTATCCCCCCTCCCCTCCCCTCCCATCTTCTCTCTCTACCCCATCTACTGTAATTAATTTCTCTCCTTATTTTTTTCCCCATTCCCCTCACAACCTCTTTTATGTAATTTTCTATAACATTGATGATCTCCTTCCATTTTCATGCAATTTTCCTTTTCTCTCCCTTTCCCTCCCACCTCATGTCTCTGTTTAATGTTAATCTTTTCCTCCTGCTCTTCCTCCCTGCTCTGTTCTTAGTTGCTCTCATTATATCAAAGAAGACATTTGGCATTTGTTTTTTAGGGATTAGCTAGGTTCATTAAGCATAATCTGCTCTAGTGCCATCCATTTCCCTGCAATTTCCATGATTTTGTCATTTTTTAGTGCTGCGTAGTACTCCATTGTGTATAAATGCCACATTTTTTTTTATCCATTCATCTATTGAAGGGCATCTGGGTTGGTTCCAAAGTCTAGCTATTGTGAATTGTGCTGCTATGAACATCGATGTGGCAGTATCCTTGTAGTACGCTCTTTTAAGGTCTTCAGGAAATAAAATACTTGGGAATCAACCTAACAAAAGAGGTGAAAGATTTATACAATGAAAACTACAGAACCCTAAAGAGAGAAATAGAAGAAGATCTTAGAAGATGGAAAAATATACCCTGTTCATGGATAGGCAGAACTAACATCATCAAAATGGCGATATTACCAAAAGTTCTCTATAGGTTTAATGCAATGCCAATCAAAATCCCAATGGCATTTCTTACAGAAATAGATAAAGCAATCATGAAATTCATATGGAAAAATAAAAGACCCAGAATAGCAAAAGCAATTCTAAGCAGGAAGTGTGAATCAGGAGGTGTAGCGAAACCAGATTTCAAACTGTACTACAGAGCAATAGTAACAAAAACAGCATGGAACTGGTACCAAAACAGGCGGGTGGACCAATGGTATAGAATAGAGGACACAGAAACCAATCCACAAAACTACAACTATCTTATATTCGATAAAGGGGCTAAAAGCATGCAATGGAGGAAGGATAGCATCTTCAACAAATGGTGCTGGGAAAACTGGAAATCCATATGCAACAAAATGAAACTGAATCCCCTTCTCTCGCCATGCACAAAAGTTAACTCAAAATGGATCAAGGACCTTGATATCAAATCAGAGACTATGCGTCTGATAGAAGAAAAGGTTGGCTCTGATCTACATATTGTGGGGTTGTGTGGTGAGCCGTTTCTGTGAGCTGTGGTCGCCATTACAAGATGGCGCTGGTTTCCCCTGTAGTCTGTGACAAACAACTCCTTATCAGAATGAGTTGGCACGCTGTGACTTGGCACCCTGTGAGAAAAGTCCACGTGGCAGCTTCGCATTGGGGCTTGAGGTGCTTTATTAAGGCTGGGAGGGGCATCTAGGAGAGAAGAAGAAAAAGTATCAAGGACCTGAATAAACTGCTGAGAGAAGATTCCCGAGTTGCGTCTTCCTTGCGGGCAAGGGGTCGCGACAGGGTTGGGCTCCAAATTCCTTAATAGGACACCCATAGCACAAGAGTTAATAACAAGAATCAACAAATGGGACTTACTTAAACTAAAAAGTTTTTTCTCAGCCAGAGAAACAATAAGAGAGGTAAATAGGGAGCCTACATCATGGGAACAAATTTTTACTCCTCACACTTCAGGTAGAGCCCTAATATTCAGAGTATACAAAGAACTCAAAAAATTAAACAATAAGAAAACAAATAACCCAATCAACAAATGGGCCAAAGACCAGAACAGACACTTCTCAGAGAAGGACATACAATCAATCAACAAGTACATGAAAAAATGCTCACCATCTCTAGCAGGCAGAGAAATGCAAATCAAAACCACCCTAAGATACCATCTCACTCCAGTAAGATTGGCAGCCATTATGAAGTCAAACAACAACAAGTGCTGGCAAGGATGCGGGGAAAAGGGTACACTTGTACATTCCTGGTGGGACTGCAAATTGGTGTGGCCAATTTGGAAAGCAGTATGGAGATTCCTGGGAAAGCTGGGAATGGAACCACCATTTGACCCAGCTATTGCCCTTCTCCGACTATTCCCTGAATTGTCTTTTTGATGGTAATTATCTATGACAAATATAACAGAATGTACTCAGCCTATATGTCAGTAAGTCTCAACATGTCAGGATAAGTGATTTTCAATATTAATATGGTTGTGCTCTGTAGAGGAGAATCATGTAGGGTATTTTGACCTTTATGTTGTTTCTGATTCTTGCTTTATTTCATACCACTATCCAACAATGAGCATATTCCATTAGCATTACCATTAAATAGGTATGCAAACAAAACATACTCAAAGTTTCTGCAGCTTTATATTGAATTAAATCCACCATGGTTCTTCACCTGGATTTTAAAAGCAAATATCTTTTAATAATTCTCCAGCTTCTGTACTGGAAAGATTTCTCCTTCACAGAACCATGGTGATTAAAAAAATATGAGACATGGTGTCAAACTCCTGGTCTAGCCCCTATATGGCTTCCTGTGCTATTCTGAATAGAATCTAAAGTTTTATGAAGATCCAAGCCATCTCTTGCCTTGTTCGTGTGATCTGTGCTCATTCCACTATTTCTAGACTTAGTGGTCTTATTTTTTATAGACCCAAAGTTCTAAGTATGTCTCAATTGAGCTCTGTTCATTTCATGGCCTAAAACATCCTTCTTTCAGAATTTATGTCCTTTGATTTCTTTTATATTTGTTTAAATTCCATACTACCAAAGAGGTATTTCTTGACTGAGTTATATAAAATAACATTTCTTCTACACAGTCTGTGCCTTCTTTCTTTTTAATTCACCAACATTCAATTATTGTCAATTGTTTTATTTCCTATTTTCTTTTATTCATTAATTAATTTATTTTTTAATTATTTTAAGCCAGCAGCTTTTAGCAATAGCTCCTCTATTAGGAAACGACTTTCCTATTTTCACTATTATGTAGTCAAACTCTATAGAATGATGGCTTGAAAAACGCTGGTGATTCATGAATATTCCTTCAATGAAAAAAATATCTTTGGCATTGAAGATCCTGAGAATCTTACTAGTTATTTAAGTGTTTCAATTAAAAGACTTTATATGCAATTACAAGTAAAAGTGCAATATTTACATACAAATATAAATGTGATAGCTAATTTTTGTCATAAAATAGGAGATAAGATTTTCTCAAAGAATGCCAAACTTCAAAGGGGAAATAATATTTTGCTAAGTGTAATTGTTTTTCACACTTTATAGAAGATTACAATAATTTATAAAAATGTGTTTATATGTTTGTTATTTCTGTGTTATTTTGTATTTTGTATTTTTTAGCTCCCTCTGTTCAGTCACTTGAATGTAAGCTTTTTAAAGCAATGTAATGTGAAATCATCTGCAAAGCTATTATTATCAACAGTTAAATGCAGGGAGAAATTCAGTGCTCTCATTATGATCTTCCCTATCATAAAGATAGGCATTATATTTAAAAACTAGAGTTGGCAGAATTTAGAAAGAAATTGAATTAAATATATGCCTTTATTGCAAAAATCTATGTGTAGTTTTCTTTTGTGTGTGTATGTGTTTGTGCAGAGAGTGAGTTGTTTTACTATTCATACAAAAGAAAATTTATAACACATAGAGTATCTAAGGGAGAGTTTTATTGTTATCTTATTATAATCCAGTTGAGCACTATAAAAATTCTCAGTCTGTGTAACATAAAACCCCGTGTTATTTATGATTTCTACTGCTTCAACATTTACTGTCAAGATCTTTATGACAGAAAATCTATTTTCTATACTCTACTGTTTCCAACAATTTTTCTCCCTTTTCAATGTTATATTCTTTCCTAAGGATAAACTTACTATTTCATTGCCATTGTGTGTCAGGGCACAATATAAATACAGGTCTGTTTCCCTAGAAATAAGTATATGAAATTTTATATTTCCTAGCTGTGCATGTGCATTTAGCTGATAAAAATTATCTTTCTATTTTATAAAATAGTATGAAAAATTTCTTATTCAATGAAACTTTAAATAGAATTGTAAGATATAGACATAGTATGTATAAGATAAAACTATTAAATGATGGAGTGAAGAAACATGTTTCTAATATTATTATCCATCTTTCCTATTTTATGAGTGATTAGCCACTTACTACACTAATGACATATTATGAAATAATGTCACACCTGTATAATTCCTAACATCGATATTTATTTTATTAAATACATATACATATAGTGATACTGCCTTTCTCAGAATTTGAGTAGAGTTCATATTTATAAATAAAATAAATTCAAGAGGATTTTTTACAGGAATAAAGGAAATTAATGGGAAAACTAATCTAGAGCTCACCCTTCTTAAAATGTTTATGACATATAACATGTGAAACAACTGGTACAGTCATCTCATTTTAAGATAACAGTATTCATTCATCATGTAACATTAATGAACATTCTTTTATATTATTATGTCTGTCAATAGCTTAGTGGATTTTTAGGTGTTAATATAATAAAATGTTATTAAGCAATGCCAAAAATTATAATGATTTGATATAATTACAACAAGAAATAAAAACACTTTTTATTATTTTCATTTCAATGATTCTCAATATATTTGATATAATATATTAAAACAACAGGCAAAAGTCATGGTATATATATTATCTAATGAATATTATAAAACCCCATTTTATTTCTTGGTAGAGCTATTTAATCATTTTTATTGGACTTGAAGGTAAATGGGGGTTTTGAAATGATTAATGAGAGCAACAGAAAGATATGTAGCAGAAGAAATGTCAAAAGAAATAGAAACTGTATTATATCAAATCAAATTTAGTATATAAATATACAAATACATAAATTCACATTTGTAGAAATGATGGCAACAGAAATTAGAATAATTGGTTATGACATTAGGTTGTGAAATTATATTTCTCCTAATACAGTAAAATTTGGTTAGTTTAAATATGGTCAATATTTCTGAAGTATTATTTCTTTTCATATGTATGTAGAACAATGCTTATAAAAACAAAGTAAATTGTGGAATCAGATGTGTATAAATCTACTCTTCTCTATAAAAACAATATCACTAACTTTATAGTTATTTCAACTAGTAAAGTCATTATTTGTGTTAAGTTTGTTCTTTAAAAAAAAAACGAACTGCATAAAATATGGATTATTCTTTTATACAGCGAAGGTATCTTAAAAAGTGAACTAGAAAAATGACTAAAGGGTTTGACACACCATATCGGTCATGGCCAACAAAGTTATGACTGACAGCCTGCCTAGGGCCCCAGGGACAAATCTTTAGAAGAAGAGTGGTGTCCAAAAGCAGAGTTCAAGGAAAAGGTCTGGAACAGAGCAAGACTAATACCTCAGGGGTAAGAAAAGCTGCCAAGGTCAAATTAAAATCAATCCATCAGTTTATAGGCAACTCATGTGGCAAATACAAGGCCAGGGTCCTATGATTCTTCTCCACACAACCAATGAAAATCCGTTTTTATAAATTCTACAGAGAAGAGTGCAATATCTTATGAAAGTAACTGACAAGCTGTCAATCTATCTCAGGTGTCTGAGCTGTTCTGTCTTTTTCTATTCCAGGAGGAAATACGTTTTTCACAGAACTATACTTTTTGAGGTAATGTAGGGTTCTGGGAGATTTTTTTCACAGTCATCTTTAAAAATGCTAATCTCATATTTTGCAATCTATATTGTGTCACAAAGTTAGGGCTGTATGAAGGCTATCATGGACTTTAACAAAAATC
This sequence comes from Urocitellus parryii, assembly GCF_045843805.1. NCBI lineage: Eukaryota > Metazoa > Chordata > Mammalia > Rodentia > Sciuridae > Urocitellus > Urocitellus parryii. The sequence goes on along the minus strand of NC_135540.1, from coordinate 118,903,946 downwards.
TTTGCTTTGAATTATTTCTGCCACTTAAATATTGAATGACTTTGAATTGTTTAATGTACAACTTTGAGATTACATTTTCCTAGCTCTAAAGCAATGATAATGAAAGATTTTACTCTGTGCCAGGCTCTCTTCATTTACTCAATGTCTCCTCATGTAGTCTTGTTACAAAAATAGTGTAGTTATAAGGAGTCATTGAGTAAATGAAGGGATCCTGGCCAAGAGCTATAGTGTCTATTATTTTATTGTATATTTCTCTGTCACCTTTGTTCAGAGACTAACACCAAATAACCACAATATGTTCTGTTGGTGAAAACGAAAATTACAGAGCTAGCATCATATGTAACTTTCACCTCAGGTGATAATGCTAGTATGTCCCTAATGACTTCATGGCATACTATGTCAATAAAAGTTTTCAGTTGAGCAGAGACTCATGAAGCATCTCTGATTATATATAATTGATGAAGATGGTGATGACACAACTACATGTGTTGAACCAGATATAGTCTGATTAAATTAACTTAATAGAAATTCACTTTCCTTCTATTTAAATTTCGTTCATTTAGATTGCTTATGCTAATTATTTGAAGTAATCATTTAAAGGAAAATTAGCTGTTTTAAAAAACCACATAAACACACAAGTAAAAATCATTCAATATGTTGCCTATCAAATTGTCAGTATCTTCAATAACAAATCAATCACTCAGATTTTTTTTAATTATAGAAATAAGTTTTTCACTAGATATCTTTGCATCTCCCCATAGAAATAAGAGTATTCTGACAATCATGGTCAGCTGAGTTGAGAACCACTGTTGTCAGAATCCTTTCTCTTACTTGTATGGAACAAAAATATTGTATCAAAAGTGGTGGACCCCATGAAATATTAAATGCCTTGTATTCAAGAGTAAATTTGTCCAAGTCTTCATTTTTTTAGATTTCTAAGGATAATTTCAAATAATGTCAGATTAAGAAGAACTACCTTAGAACCTAGGAGAGCCTATTCTAATAATAAAATTGATACATCAGACAATAACTGGTCATAAATATTGTTTCCTAAACTGATGTTTAGTAACTTCTTAAACATTACTATCACCATTAGAATTTATTATAACATTATTTTCTACAAAAGTTATGAATTTGAAAAGTTATATTTGATTTTGTAATTTTTATTCTTTATGCCTATATTCTGTCTCAGCTATTACATCACTGTCTTTATTCAGTTTAATTAATGTATATGAAATGATATTTCTTATTAATAATCAATACAAAACTTTATAATTCCAGACTTAATAAATTTTACTGTGTATGAATCTGTTTTTAAATTTATCTTGCTCTTGTATGATGTTAATATTAAATGGTATTATGATTATTTTACTGAGGTTATCTCTTTGATATATATTGGTAATTTTGTGTATATATGATCCTATCCACTTTTTTATTCCTAAATATATGAATTTGCATATTTCATAGATTTTATGTTTAATTTTATTTATGAAAGTATTTAGCACAGTTTAATTTGTGTTACATAATATTTTAAATGAAACAATAATAAAAAGTGAATGCTATTTTAATTATTTTCTCAACTCTTATTGATGTTTCTGAATATAGTGAACACACAATGGCAACAAATTTAAGATTAGTATTTTGCAGTGCTCCTTTATTTAGTCATATTAAGTAGATCTTACATTTTTATTTTCTTCTTTTTGAAGATGCACACATATAAGCATAATCATATGTATTCTTGTATATGTGTATATTTATTAAATATTCATGTACACACACATAACTTGGAGACAAGATGTTTTAATATGTATTAATTCACTAAACAACAGAATCAGATTGCAGTTATAATACTAAAGAGTTCCATAATATCTAAATGATTAATTATTAAAACAAAAATAAATAATAAAAATCCATAAAAGGAAATAATGTTTATAGAATCATGACTTAAAAGCCGAGTAAATAATTTTAAAAGGATAATTTGCTCATTATTGCAAACAAGCATCTTTTTTCCTATTGCTTTTTTACTATTTAATTCATTCTTTTCTGGTTTTTTTTTTGGGGGGGGGGGCGTGCTGCTTATACTCTGGGCCATTGAGGTAGCAGTGTATCTGTACACTGTTAAGACAAAAATAATAAAATTAGGTGTTGAGAAAGAACAGCCTGGCCAATGGGAGCAGCAAGTGCTTAGTTTGTATATGCTTCTAGGTTCAAAGAGCAGATAAATGGCCACTGTGCTCAGAATGCCATGGAGAAAGAGCAGAAGGCTAAGGAATTTCACTTTTTCTTTTTGTATTCTTACTTTAGTTTGTGTATGTTATATAGGAACACACTTTTTACATTTCAAAAAGATTTTTGTCTTTCATTTTAAAGTGGAAATATATAAAAACAATAACAAAGAAAGAAAACAAATTAACAAGTTAAGAAAAATATTCATAGATTTCATTCATTCTAAGATATACAGTGGTTGTCTTTCTTTGTTTCTTTAAAACCCTACACTAAGCAAACCCATGGGTTAGGAAAGGAGAGCAGACATTCTAAGCATCCTGTAGATGTCTCAATCTACAAAAGAAGATGAAGTTCAAATACACAGTAATAACATACCCAGATGTCACACATTTGATATTTAATGAGAGTATGTCAGTTTATCAGTCCTCCAGACATAACAGTATTAAAAGTTAAGTCTAAAACTGTTCTGGTGACTTTTTTTTATTCTGCCAGTGTCATAATTTATGATTCTGATATAAATATTTCAATATTTGAAGTGAGAAGAAAATGATATAAAATATATTCCTACTCAATTTCTATACTAATTGGTGTCCAGAAATAAATAATAATTTGCTAACATGGTTTGGTGTTGGCAATGAATAAAAAAATTGTAGTTATTTGTTGTTGGTGGTAGTATTGGGAAATAGTCCCAGGTGAATTGTCTTTCTTATCAGAGCTTAGTGGGCTGCATTTTTCTTCAAATAATAATAATCATTCTATTTCTAAGATGTAAATTATTCAGATAGAGAAAACTACTTAGTCTATAAATTGATGAGCTAAAACTGTTTTCTTCTAAATTATAGGACATGTGTTTCTATATAGAATTTAAGCAGACATTTTTACATAAATTATTAAGTATTGGTGATTTCTTAATGTATTGTTGAACACCTAAAGGATTTTTATTTAAAATAGGCAAACCTAGTTTAAAAAAAACTAGATCTGTTCAAAGTTGAATATATTTTTGTCAGGCACATGGGAAATAATGTTCCTAGAGAAAAATAGAAGAATAAAATCTGACACTGAATATACCAAACATATCTAAATATAAATAAGCAAACAAATACTAAAATATAAGTGAGCTGTTTTTTTTAAATATTGACCAAATTAATTTTTTTTATCTTCAAACTTATAAAACATAGCCATTGAAAGAGGTAACTGGCAAATATGTCAGGATTTTATATACATCTATCACTATATATTTGAGAAAATCTGCATTGTAGGGATGGGCTCAGGAAAGCCTATTAAATGGTACCTTGAACTACATGAAAAGACAGGCAAATGGAGAAAGAGATAAGAAGTGGAATTTCCAGTTGAAGTCAAACCTTAATACAACTTTTTATCTGATTGCCAGCTTGATTGCAACCTCATGAGAAACCTTGTGCCAGAAACACCCAGACAAGCTTCTTCCACATTTTTGACTCTCACAAATTGTGTGAAACAATCACCTTTTGTTGCTTAAAGCTGCCAAATGTTGAGGTGATTTATTAGGCAGCAATAAATACTTAGCATGTATTTCACTTCACTTGCAAGTGACTTGCTGTTGGAAGAAAGTTCTAAAATGAAGAAAGAGTTTTGAACAGGCCACTGGACTTAGAAGAGAAAATGTTAAAAAAGAATAAAAGAAAGAAAAAAGAAGAGGAAGACAAAATGCTAAATAAGTTGTTAATAGAAGCTTCATGCTTTGTGATAACTAATGGTTGAATTCTTGCTGGTAAATGAGATAAATCATATTTGAAACTGAAAGAAAAAAGATTTTTTATGTAACTGCATAAGCTCATCAACACCATTGCTGCAGTTATGTGGTGTGAAAGGTTTAAGTATACTCCATGAAATTTATATGTTGAACTCCTAATCCACAGTACCTTAGAATGTTAAATATTTGCAGATAAGGCCTTTAACATGATAAAGTTAAGAGAGGTCACACTGGGGGGCCCATATCACATAACAAGTATACTGATGAGACTAGGACACAGAGACAAAGACAAGACCATAAAAATATATCTGGACACAGCCGTTACAAACCAAGGTGAGGGGCCTTAAAAGAAAACCACTCTGGTTACACCTTGATCTCAAACTTTTTACCTCCACGATTGTGAAAAAGTAAATGTCTGTCGTCAAAGCAAAAAGTCAGTTGTCCTTTGTCATGGTAGCCTTAGAAATGGATATACACGGAAAATTAGAAATTATACTTAATGTACCAGGTAATCTAGATAAGTAGTTCTTCAGCCAGAATATCAAAGGTGTCAGTTACTTTACTCCAGCTGATTATACCGTGATCAGTTTCAAGAGATAATCTAATAGAAAGAACTTTGAACATCTTGGAGCCTAACCTTGATGGCTTTGAAAATACCCTCTCCAGATCAAGAGTGGTGACAGAAGTAGTGAAAAGTGGACTCTAAGAAATGACAAATTTTAAAGCAAGACCACAAGCAATTGAAAGATGAAGCTCTGAGTGACTGTAAAATAATCCGTGAAGATGACAGAAGGGTGAATATTAGCATTGCCCATGGGGTCCTAGCAAGGGAAGGAGGAAACCTTTGGCCCACAACCAACAAGAAGTTTCTTGGTCCAAAAACCTTCCAGAAACTGAATTAAGCCAATAATTTGAACTAGTTTAGAAAGAGATCAACCCCTAGTAGAACTTTCAAATGAAACTGTCATTCCAGTCAATAGTTTCCCTGCAAAACTGAAGTATGTCTTAGAAGTCCCCCCTGGATTTCTGAACTAAAAAATCTGTGAAATAATAAATGTTTGTTACTTGAGACTAAAAGGCTTGGGGACAATTTGATAAACAACAATAGAAAATTATACTTTAAGGTTACTTTGAGTAAAACTCTGTCAGGAAGCCCTGCTATAACATAAATGTCCCATCTACATTATCAATGGTTATTTTTCCTAATATGTTTATTGTATTGAATAAGCTTCACCACTTATTAGCATATTACAAAAATATTAAGGCAATATGTTTAATTTTATTAAAATCCTAGGAATTTCTGAATAGAATAAAACACAAAAATTAATTTCTAGAATAAAGTTAGACAAATAATTAAATCTATACTTTGCAAAAGCATGTCTTGTTTGGTACACTGTACTTCATTCTTAAATGAGTCTCCTCACTATGTTTACAGTATCTTACTTTATCCACAAATAAAATGAGAGATTGTGTTCACCTACTTGCTTCACAGGATATTGTGAAAATTAATGAGATAATATGTATAAAACTCTAGAAGACTTTAAATAGTGCTATAACAATGAATATTTTATATCAGTGGGTAGGTACAATCTTTTTTTTTTTCTGAAGACTTCCAAAGTAGAGAAAGAATAGATAATGGATAGATAAATGGATAGGTGGGCTGATAGAGAAAATGCAGGGCAGAGAGCGAGAGACAGAAAATAAAACAAATGTCAGCAGAAATTCATAGCTTTGTAATTTTAATGGAATTATATTTTCAACTTACTAAACATGTAGAATTCTAAGAATATGCACACATCCAATATTTGGAAGCTACAATTTCTTCTTGGAATTGTTGGACCAATCTAAAAGAACATTAGTTAATCTTCATAATTCAGATAGCATATTAGTTTTCCTTTTCATTCTATGTACCACCATTTCACAGGATGAGAAAAATACATTGCACATACATTTTCTGTATGTTTCATCAATACTTTCTACTTATACAATATATATATTTAAGATTAATGATGTTTTACTGTTTATTATAGAAACAATTCTGTGTATATAAATATGAGAACATATAAGATATCAAATTGGAACATTTTTAGGCTTATATTCAGATACATATAAAGTGCCAAGTAAAAACGCAGGTGACCAAATATACTAAATCTCCAAAAAAAAAAAAAAAGGAATTTTCTGAGCAAGATTTGCAATAGTACTATATGACAATCTATTGTGTGATATGTAGCTAACCACAACATCCCTGAATACAGCCCAAGGAAGATTCAAATAATCATGGAGGAGTGTAAAAATTTAGAGGAATTTGTTGCTGCAAGTTGGGTCTTATCAAATCCCATAGGGAAGGAAGAACGTCACCTGTATAGTAAGCCTCAGGGAGAAAATCCAAACAATTTGTATATGTTCAGTGAAACTGGGAGAACATGATGTTTGATATGTGATTTACCTCTTATTATTTCAAAATGATAAGACACTGGCTCAATTATTTTGAGATAATGAAATTCGAAAGTAACATTGATTTAAAAACAGCTCACAATGATTGGGTATTAAAATGGAATGATTTTCATAGATGTCATGAATCTGGATTACTAAACAACATGTATAACAATAATCTGGAAAGAAAAAAAAACTTGACTTCAAAGTATAGAGGAAGAGGAATACAGTTGAATCCCTGGAAATTGAGCAAAGATCCTTCTAAGGGATTCACCAGATGTATGTTTCAGGGTCACTACCTGTGAGAAATCCCCAGTGAGCAGAGACAGTAATTATTTTTAGCACCTTAGGACTTCAAGACAAGTCAAAGGATGTGCCTTGAATTTTATTCAATGACAAAGAGCAATGTGCCTTCAGTGTATTTTGAGCAGGAAAGTGTAGGAAGAAATAAAGTCATTTTTCTGTTGTACCTGAGTGCCTGTTGCATACTTTTGCAGGCTATATGAAACATATACTTCATATAATACATTGCTTATAACTTAGGAAATTGAATACTACAGCAATTAAATAACTTGCAAAAGTTGACAGAACAGGGAATAGAAGAGCAAGAATTAAAATATAGAAAATTTGACTTCAGCATTCTTGCTCTTAATTACTATACCAGACTATTTCTCTTTTGTGCATCTATTTATAAATATACATGCATATGCACATATATGTGTATGTGTGTATATATATATTATATTCTTAACAATATTTTAATAGAAGATTCAATTATTGTGGATAACTACTCAGAGAGTTTTAGCTATGCCACCATTTTATGTGGAATTATATTCTGGATCACATTTTTCATGAATTTTATAAATAGGAAATAGAATGATTTTCTACAACTTATGGGGTAAGGGTGATGGACAGAAAATAGCAAACATAATTCTAAACTTTAAATGCACTTGACAACACTTGTGTGATATTTCAAATTGCCTTATATTTTCAAAATGGAACTCTATGAAAATCCCATCTACCTTAGTCTTGCTCATTTTCTTTGTAGGCCAAATGATTTGACTTCCATCAACTCCTATTTGGTCTAAATTACCTAAGATGAATTTAACATGCAGAGAAATATGCTCCCTTCCTTTGTGATATCAAAATAAGATGAACATGGTTTGATATGTGCATACCATATGGAATGTACTTAGTTTTAAAAACATATATTAGGATTTTCTCATTACCCTCTTGGGTAAGGTTACATGAACAACTTGAACTATTCAAACTAGCTTTAAAATGATTTAGTTAAAATATATTTGGCTTCTGGATTATATTAATACTAACTATTTTAGAAATTACTATAAATGTATCATTATTTATTGATTGTGAATTTTGAAAATGGAGAAACATGGCTAAATACAACATGGCATAGTGTTTCAAAGAATAGGCTTAGAAGCTATATGGTATGTGTTTGAATTTTGGCTCTGCCAGTTTCTATCATTGTACCCTTGAACAAGTATCTCAACCTCTTCCTTCCTTCATTATTTCATGGTTATAATGGAGATAATATTAGTAACAAACATATAAGGTTATGTTAAGAATAAAGGAATTTGAAGTTTATAGGGCCATTTCCAAAGCTACAGTCTGAGATTCAGGCAGGGTCAAGTTTGTGTACAGTCAATAGAGTGGGTGGAGTGTAGTCTAGAGCAGTACAGAAAAGATTGGTATAGATTATGTAATCCGTCCATGAAAGGAAGGACTAGATTGTGTGCAGCAAGCAAATCAGCACGTTTTTACTTTTTCTTTATTTAATTTATGCATTATTATTATATATAATAGTGGGATTTATTATGCTATATTTGTATATGCACCTAACAGTTTGATCAACCCCATTCTCCTTTACTTTCTCTTTTCCTCTTCTCCTGTCTCCCCCTCTTCCTTCTATATTCTACTGATCATCCTTCTATTATTATGATCATTATTGTTATTATTATTTTAATGAATGCATTACAAATACATACAAAAGCAGAATACATAGTGGTCTACTTGAACATAGACATAGCATAATTTGAAAGATTTCATTCCCGAGTATTTCCTTGTGCCCCCACCTCCTTTCTCCATTTTGATCCCCTCCTTCTACTCTATTGATTTACTTTCTATTTTAATAAGTCACCTTTTTTATTCCTTTTTTTTTTCTTTCTAGCTTTCATATATGATAGCAAACTTTCTACCTGTTGAGAGCCACAGCCAGGTCAAGATGGTGCCTGGCATTTTGCTAGAAGGGGCGGTTCCTGCTGCCTCTAGTGCCCACTATTTTTGAGTTCTCATGGAGTTCCCATTGAGTTCTGGTTGTGGAGTTCCTAGAGAGTTCCCGTGGGTTGTTTGAGTTCGAGTTGAGCTTGCGCGGAGTTCCTGGAGGGTCGCTTAGGTGGCGTTCCCATGAGTTCCAAAATAAAGTTCGTTCCTGCTTGAATCTACAAAGTGGCTCGACCTCCTGGTTATTTGTGCCCAGCCAGATTGAGGCATCTACCTTTGGCTTTCTGAATCTTGACTTATTTCAGTAGCATAATACTATGCCGTTCATCCATTTACCAGCAAATGCCATAGTTTCATTATTTTTCATGGCTGAGTAAAACTCCATTTTATTTATATACCAAATTCTGCTCATTCATTTGTCTACTGAGGGACGCCTAGGGTGGTTGCATAAAACTGTGAACAATATTGAAATGCATATATCACACAGTAAGCTGATTTTAATGCTTTTTCTATAAATATGGAGGGTTGAGACAGATACATCACCTAGTGTGGTTCCATTCTTAGTCTTTTGAAGTATCTCCAAACCGTTTTTCAGTTTCCTATTTTGTAGCCCATCAACAAAATGTAAGTATGCATTTTCCCTCACATCCTTTCCAATAATTATTGTTATGTGTGTTCTTAATGATTGCCATTCTGCCTGGGGTGAGAGAAATTCTCAGTGTAGTTTTGATTTGCATTTTTGTAATTGCTAACAGTACAGAACATTTCTTCAAATATTTGTTGGCCATTTTTATCTCTTTATTTGAGAAATATTTTAAGATCATTTGCCTAGTTGTGATTTTGGTTATTCATTTTTCTGGTGTTAAGTTTTTTGAGCTATTTATATATTCTGGCTATTAATCTCCCATAAGATGAGTATCTTGCAAAGACTTTCTCTCATTCTGTAGGCTCTGCTTTCACACTATTAATTGTTTCCTTTGCTGTAGAAACAGACACTCATTTTCTTATTGAAGGTGAAACACAAACCTTTTTCCCCTTTTAAGATCATTCCATTTTTTACCGATTTAAGGGCAATCAGTAGGAATATAAGGCTCATTTGGGTATAGAATAATTCAGCCTTTTTACTAGAATGAATGAGCTATTGCTTAATAGATTTCTGGATTTTTCTAGTATTTCTAATATTTAGCCCAGAAAGATTTGTTATTTCAAATGCTACCAATTTTATAGTGAAAAAAAATTCAGATTACATACAATTTCTTTTTTGCAAAGTTGGGGACTTTGTGACAGTGGTACTAGTCAGGTCTAGATGCCTTGGCTTTCTCAGGTGAGGTAGTTCCTTAAAGTTCATGAAGTGACCTGGGACCAGGTAACCATGTGTTGGTTTTCCATTAAAGCATAAGAAATAAACACAAGGTTAGTGCTTTGATGGATAATTTATTATCTCAAGGTTTTCTCACAATCCCAGACTCAGGTTAGCTGGGTTCTCTGCTCAGGGTCTTACCAGGCTGAACTCAAGGTGGTGGGTGGGCTGTAATCTCCTGTGAAGTTCAGCTGCTTCCAAACACGTATTGTTTTCATGGAATACTGTTCCTTGAAACTGCAACAGTGAGGGCTCATCTTCATGCTGACTCTTATCTGTGTCACTCAAGGGTCTTGGAAGTCACCTTATTCCCTCCTTACATGGCTCTGTGACAACAGGACAGCTTCCTTTTTCAAGGTCAGCAAGATAATCTCTTTTTAGCTACTCCAACACAGTCTTGTTTTACACAATCTCATCATTGGAGTGACTACATTCACACATCCCCTCTCCTCATTCTCAAAAGGAATACATCTAAGAGTTTTCCTACCACAAATTGATCCTGAAGTAAAAACAATATCCAATTCCATTTTGAGAATTTATAGCTGCTCCTAGTTCTCAAGCCCATAGCTCCTACAGGAGCTATAAAGGCCATGTTTTCCAAATTTTCAAGTCATGCTGCAAATTCAAAGTTTTACATTTTCTAATATTTAGTGTAGTGTTCAACATACAGTTATTATAATCTCTAGTGCAGAATAAAGTATAGCACCCCCAATCACCAGACTTTAGCCAGACTTTCATGATGCAAAGATTGTTAGATCTCAGGAAAAAAAAATAAAAACAGTAAAAAATATGAATATACACCAGGTGCATAGTACAAAATAGAAAAAAAATGATCATATTAGATTAGACTATTATAACTGTTAACCATAGACTAAGTAGTATTTATGTATTAGTTTGGAATACGTTCACAGTTAACCATAGACTAAGAACAGAAATTTATGAAGAAAACAGAAATTCATTTCTTACAATTCTGAAGGGATAGGGGTCCAGGATAATGGTGCCAGTATGGTTGGGATCTAGTGAGAATCCTCTTCAGGTTCAGACTGCCAACTTTCACTCTATCCCATAAAGTAGCAGCAGAGAGGACCAGTCTTTCTCAGGGCTGCTATAAGAGAATTAAAGTCATTTGAGAGGGCTTCTCCTTCATGGTCTGTAATTTTAATTACCACCCAATTGCCCCTTTTCTAATACCATTACATGGGAAGATCACGTTTCAAGATATAAATCTTGAGGGATACAAACATTCAGTCCATAATAATATTTTCAGAAAAGCATGAATCCTGGAATTGTGATTGAAAGTTTCATGGAGAAAAAGGAAGTTTGAACTAAAACTTGACATCATTATATTGATATATAATAGGGATCAGCTAACTATGCCCTATGGACCCCATAAATCCCATGAGCTAAAACTGTTACTTGCATCTTAAATGTTTAAAAAATCTCACAAAATAAACAAAAACACTTCACAACACATGAAAATCATATAAAATTCAAAGTTTTGTGTTTATTGAATGACATTAGAACAAGATCATGCTCATTTCTCCATATTGCCTATGATTGCTTTCAGGTAAAATAGAGTTGTAACGGAGATCATATGGCCATCTGAAAAATATTTATTATGTGCTCCTTTACAGAAAAAAAGTTTGCTAATTTCTATGGTAGTAAGTAATGATGGTTAGGAGTCACTCAAGTTCACATGAAGGAATATCAGTCATTGATCTTTTATATAATATTAACACCTGATCACGAATTATAGCTTATATCATAAAGGAAATCTGAGGTGGCCACCTTCTTCCTGCTCCAATGACAGGAAATACTGTGTGGTTCACTGTCATTGTAGGGTATGAGATAGCAGGGATTTCCTAATATTGGTTGATTCACACCCAATACCAGCCTTACTATATCTCTTACTGTTAGAACTTCTGTGGACATCACTGATCTCAAATCCTCCAAATTTCTGTAGCTGTTCTCACTTTTCATTGGGTATAATATCAGATGTACTGTGCCATTGTCACTTACTGGCAATAGATGATTAAATTACCATTTTACAAAGACTGCAGGAATTTTTAATTGCAGCTTTGAAAGGGACTATACAAGACTTGTAGAAAATATATGCATCTATCTCTTTTCTGTGGAGACATTGAGATTACAAACAGTGGTGAAGAAAACTGTTACCTTCTCTGGGTCCATAATTCAGCATTAGAGAAATATTCACACCAATGTGTTTTATGAAGCAGTGACAAATATAAAACTCTTGGAAATATAAGACAACAAACCTGAGATGCCGAACTGTAAGTATATCATGTTACAATTGAAACAGAGTACATCCCTCCACACATACACATTCACATACATATACACATACTGCTGTTATTGTCTGATTGAATACAATAACAGGGAATGAAGTAGACTTGCTATTCTTCCTGTTTTACTGGAAAAAAATAATATGTTACATATAATTCTGTTTATACAGAAATACATTCAGGATCCCCCAAACCAGGTATTAGAGCCTCAAAATTAACATATCTTACCATGAAAAATGATTTAATCAAACTAACCTGTGTGCCACACAAATTTAGACTCTTACAGATGATTTTGGCCTAACCTGCTCCTGGAAAGTCCAGCTACCACCCTCATTCTCCTTGTTGTCTTCTGGTTCTCTCTGATAACTTGCTTTCTTTGTCTTCTGAAGGCTGATGTTCTAACTTCTGTTTGTTTCCCAAACACAGCACCTGAGTTGAACTCAACCCAATACAGAGTCTTGAGTTTCTCCCACTGCTTTCAACTCAGACCTCACTGTGCAATTTAGGAACCAGAATCTCCAGCAGTTACTCAGAGCTGCACCAACTAGCACTGTGGAGTTACTTAGTAGCTTCCTTCACCACATTAATCCAGTAATTATACGATTTACTACTAAAAGTACATGCGCTGACATCATGTCATGTGTCTGATCATTTACATGCCAGCTAAAATATTCACTTATAAAAAAAAGTGGCATAAGATATAGTGGTTTTCACAGAACTCATGATTTTTATCAGTTATGTAGCTAAAGCTAAATAAAAGTGTGAAGAAAGTGTTAATTAAGGGGTACAAGTATATTCGCTTGATATTTATTTGATACAGTTATTTTAAAAATAAAATTATAACAATATTATGAATAATGTCTGGGGATTTGAAATGCATTCTCAATTCTTTTCGTGGCTTAGTGGCAAAATAACAATGAGACTAGAAGAAGTCATCTAGTTTCTCTAGATCTCTTTCATCATTAATTCATATAAGTTGAACTTATAAAAAAAAAAAAGAAGTTTCTTCCACTCTTAACACTGTAACAATCAACATTGAGTAGCATTATTTGTGACAATATAATAATATGTAGCTGGTCATTAAAGATCACAATTTTCCCTCTGTCAATATAGCTGCCTGATGCACAAATTTGAATTGCATTCAAACATACTTTAAGAATGCTAAATCAAATAAAGAAGGTTACAAAATAACAAATATGCAAAAATACTCATATACAAATGATTCCAAATGATGACTAATACCCTTTAAAAATCTTTCTTCGTTTAAGGAACAAGGGATCTAGAATTAGAAGAGTCTAGGAATAGAATTTGTGGTTCATGCATGCAAATATTGAACAATTAACTGTGAAAAATGTAGGTTGGAGCTCAGGAGCAACTTAAGTAGACCCTTTCATTCAGTTCATCATCTATTCCTTGCTCTATATTTGAGCTTCTTTTTGTCTGATTGCATCTGGTCTATTCACATGGGAGAAAACATGAGTATGAAGGGATAGTGAATTTAAATTCTGTGAGTCACCAGAGAAAGATGGACTGATATGTCCCCCTCATTTTTCTTTCATTTTAGTACAGAGATCTTGGGAAAATACATAAATTATCTCATTTAATTCAGAAATGTATCCAATGAATCAAATCCAATCATACACTAATTGACTTGCCCTAAGCCAGTTTCTTTGACCAATAAGAAGATACAGATAACTAGAAGACATTAGAGAAGGGTCTGAAAAGACTTTTCTTACATAAGTTAACCCTCTTGTTGCTAGATTGTTGTTCATATGAGAGCATCCATGAGAAGGGTCATGTTATCCAGAATTAAGCAGAAAGATGTGGGAATTTTGAACTCTTCATTCTATAAAAATGGCCAGACCATGTTAGAAATTGGTATTAATAAAAGAAGATATTATTCCAGAAATATATAATAAGGAATTGAAAAATGTGTTTTATTGTGTGCATAATAGCAAGTGGCAAATATGCAAAGATTGGTGCTGTTTGTTCAATCCATTCACTTTCTAGATATGAGATTCATTTATTTTTAATAGTCACTAGGTGGCAATTTTGGGGCCAAAAGGCAGAGTGTCTGATTATTAGTGTAGTTTTATGATCTATTAAATTTTCTGTTCATAATGGAAAGAAGCATTATCTGGGGAAATTAGCTATAAGAGTTTTTAAAATATATAAATTTCTGTTTTTATAGGGTTGACTGACTATAGAATCCAAATGCAGATAACTTGGTGTTCATTAAATGTTATTTGACTAATACTCATAATTATGAAAAGCTTCCTACATTTTCCTTTCAATTCTTCTATTCACAGCATTTCAACATTCCTTTTTGATCACTAAGAATGCCGTCACATGGCTATAGAAAGTGTTTGTCTCATTAAAATTTAGCCTACTGCAAGTTCAGAGGATTCTAAGTATATGTATAATTTTATTTCCACTGGGTGATTTCTGTAATGTGTATGAGCCATTCTCTCTAATGGAAAGTGCAACAGTAAGGTACTTTAAATAGGCATTAATCCTCACAATACATTTGCAAGTTAGGTAAGCAACATGAAGCGTGGAGCCATAATAAGCATTATCCACATTCATCCACCTTCATAGCCTGCAAACCTAGAAATCACACATTGCGAACAAAGGACATTTACAAAAGAAATAGCAGAGGTGCATTTGGTATATTTCCTTTCCTATTATCATGGAAAGATTAAATGAAAAGAAACAAAGCTCAAACATATTTTTTAAAAGAAGAAACAATAAATTAACAAGAGAAGGCAAACAGCGCAAATAAGGGCCATGTAAAAGCAGAAATAAGATCTAATTAGCCTGTTTATTTAGATACAGACCTTTGAATATTGATGCTACAAAAGAATTTGCAACCATCAACCTTATTGCCATAAAACCTCTCTTCTTCTATTTCTTAATTAACATACTTATTCTTTTTTTTTGTTTTGTTTTTTTTTATTGGTCGTTCATAACATTACATAGTTCTTAATATATCATATTACACGGTTTGATTCAAGTGGATTATGAACTCCCGCTTTTACCCCGTATACAAATTGCTGTATCACATCAGTTACCCTTCCATTGATTGACATATTGCCTTTCTAGTGTCTGATGTATTCTGCTGTCTGTCCTATTGTCTACTATCCCCCCTCCCCTCCCCTCCCCTCCCCTCCCCTTTTCTCTCTCTACCCCTTCTACTGTAAATCAATTCTTCCATTTGTATTATCTTGTCTTACCCCTCCTTTCCTCTTATATGACATTTTGTATAACCCTGAGGATCGCCTTCCATTTCCATGCACTTTCCCTTCTCACTCCCTTTCCCTCCCACCTCTCATCCCTGTTTACTGTAAATATTCTTCTCAAGCTCTTCGTCCCTACCCTGTCCTTGTTTACACCCCTTATATCAAAGGAGTCATTTGGTATTTGTTTTTTAAAGATTGACTAGCTTCACTTAGCATAATCTGCTCTAATGCCATCCATTTCCCTCCAAATTCTATGATTTTGTCATTTTTTAATGCAGAGTAATACTCCATAGTGTATAAATGCCACATTTTTTTTATCCATTCATCTATTGAAGGGCATCTAGGCTGGTTCCACAGTCTTGCTATCGTGAATTGAGCTGCTATGAACATCGATGTAGCAGTGTCCCTGTAGCATGCTCTTGTTAGGGCTTTAGGGAATAGACCGAGAAGGGGAATAGCTGGGTCAAATGGTGGTTCCATTCCCAGCTTTCCGAGAAATCTCCATACTGCTTTCCAAATTGGCTGCACCAATTTGCAGTCCCACCAGCAATGAACAAGAGTGCCCTTTTCCCCGCATCCTCTCCAGCACTTATTGTTGTTTGACTTCCTAATGGCTGCCAGTCTTACTGGAGTGAGATGGTATCTTAGGGTAGTTTTGATTTGCATTTCTCTGACTGCTAGCGATGGTGAGCATTGTTTCATGTACTTGTTGATTGATTGTATGTCCTCCTCTGAGAAGTGTCTGTTCAGGTCCTTGGCCCATTTATTGATTGGGTTATTTGTTATCTTATTGTCTAATTTTTTGAGTTCTTTGTATATTCTGGTTATTAGGGCTCTATCTGAAGTGTGTGGAGTAAAGATTTGTTCCCAGGATGTAGGCTCCCTGTTTATCTCTCTTATTGTTTCTTTTGCGGAGAAAAAACTTTTTAGTTTGAGTAAGTCCCATTTGTTGATTCTATTTGTTAACTCTAGCGCTATGGGTGTCCTATTGAGGAATTTGGAGCCCGATCCCACAGCGTGTAGATCATAACCAACTTTTTCTTCTATCAGATGCCGTGTCTCTGATTTAATATCAAGCTCCTTGATCCATTTTGAGTTAACTTTTGTGCACGGCGAGAGATAGGGATTCAGATTCATTTTGGTGCAAATGGATTTCCAGTTTTCCCAGCACCATTTGTTGAAGATGCTATCCTTCCTCCATTGCATGCTTTTAGCCCCTTTATCAAATATAAGATAGTTGTAGTTTTGTGGATTGGTTACTGTGTCCTCTATTCTGTACCATTGGTCCACCCGCCTGTTTTGGTACCAGTACCATGCTGTTTTTGTTACTATTGCTCTGTAGTATAGTTTGAAGTCTGGTATCGCTATACCACCTGATTCACACTTCCTGCTTAGTATAGTTTTTGCTATTCTGGGTCTTTTATTATTCCATATGAATTTCATGATTCTTTTATCTATTTCTACAAGATATGCTGTTGGGATTTTAATTGGCATTGCACTGAACTTATAGAGAACTTTTGGTAATATCGCCATTTTGATGATGTTAGTTCTGCCTATCCATGAGCAGGGTATGTTTTTCCATCTTCTAAGGTCTTCTTCTATGTCTTTCTTTAGGGTTCTGTAATTTTCATTGTATAAATCTTTCACCTCTTTTGTTAGGTTGATTCCCAAATATTTTATTTTTGGGGGGGATATTGTGAATGGAGTAGTTGTCCTCATTTCCGTTTCAGAGGATTTGTCGCTGATATACAGGAAAGCCTTTGATTTATGCGTGTTGATCTTATATCCTGCCACTTTGCTGAATTCATTTATTAGCTCTAATAGCTTCTTTGTAGACCCTTTTGGGTCTGCTAGGTATAGAATCATATCATCTGCAAATAGTGATAATTTAAGTTCTTCTTTTCCTATTTTTATGCCTTTAATTTCTTTTGACTGTCTAATTGCTCTGGCCAGTGTTTCGAGGACTATGCTGAACAGAAGTGGTGAGAGAGGGCATCCCTGTGTTGTACCAGATCTTAGAGGGAATGCCTTCAATTTTTCTCCATTCAGAATGATGCTGGCCTGTGGCTTATCATAGATTGCTTTTACAATGTTGAGGTATGATCCTGTTATCCCTAATTTTTCTAGCGTTTTGAACATAAAGGGATGCTGTACTTTGTCGAATGCTTTTTCTGCATCTATTGAGATGATCATATGGTTCTTATTTTTAAGTCTATTGATGTGGTG
Organism: Urocitellus parryii; assembly: GCF_045843805.1. Classification (NCBI taxonomy): domain Eukaryota; kingdom Metazoa; phylum Chordata; class Mammalia; order Rodentia; family Sciuridae; genus Urocitellus; species Urocitellus parryii. Next base: position 118,886,186 of record NC_135540.1, on the reverse strand, counting down.
AATAACATTTATTGATTTCCGTATATTAAACCAGCCTTGCATCCCAGGGATGAATCCTACTTGATCATGATGTATAATTTTTTTGATATGTATTTGAATCCGATTCGCCAGAATTTTATTGAGGATTTTTGCGTCAAGGTTCATTAGAGATATTGGTGTGTAGTTTTCCTTCTTTGATGTGTCTTTGTCTGGTTTCGGAATCAGGGTGATGTTGGCCTCGTAGAATGAATTTGGAAGTTCTCCCTCTTTTTCTATTTCCTGACATAGCTTGAAAAGTATTGGTGTTAGTTCCTCTTTAAAGGTTTTGTAAAACTCTGCTGTATACCCATCCGGTCCTGGGCTTTTCTTAGTTGGTAGTCTTTTGATGGTTTCTTCTATTTCCTCTATTGTTATTGGTCTGTTTAGGTTGTCTATATCCTCCTGGCTCAATCTGGGCAGATCATAGGACTCAAGGAATTTATTTATGCCTTCACTATCTTCTATTTTATTGGAGTATAAGGATTCAAAATAATTTCTGATTATCTTCTGTATTTCTGAAGTGTCTGTTGTGATATTGCCTTTTTCATCCCGTATGCTAGTAATTTGGGTTCTCTCTCTTCTTCTCTTCGTTAGCATGGCTAAGGGTCTGTCAATTTTATTTATTTTTTCAAAGAACCAGCTTTTAGTTTTGTCAATTTTTTCAATTGTTTCTTTTGTTTCAATTTCATTAATTTCAGCTCTGATTTTAATTATTTCTTGCCTTCTACTTCTTTTGCTGTTGTTTTGCTCTTCTTTTTCTAGGATTTTGAGATGAAGTATGAGATCATTTATTTGTTGGTTTTTTCTTTTTTTGAGGAATGAACTCCAAGCAATGAATTTTCCTCTTAGAACTGCTTTCAATGTGTCCCATAGATTCCGATATGTTGTGTCTGTGTTTTCATTTAACTCTAGGAATTTTTTAATTTCCTCCTTGATGTCTTCTAAAACCCATTGATCACTCAGCAACCTATTGTTCATTCTCCAGGTGATGCTTGCTTTTTCCTTTCTTCTTTTATCATTGATTTTCAGTTTCATTCCATTATGATCAGATAAGATGCATGGTATTATCTCTACCCCTTTGTATTGTCTAAGAGTTGCCCTGTGACATAGTATATGGTCTATTTTTGAGAAGGTTCCATGTGCTGCTGAGAAAAAAGTGTAGCTACTTGATGTTGGGTGGTATAATCTATATATGTCAATTAAGTCTAGGTTGTTAATTGTGTTATTGAGTTCTATAGTTTCCTTATTTAACTTTTGTTTGGAAGATCTGTCCAGTGGTGAGAGAGGTGTGTTGAAGTCTCCCATGATTATTGTATGTTGGTCTATTAGACTCTTGAACTTGAGAAGAGTTTGCTTGATGAACACAGCTGCACCATTATTTGGGGCATATATATTTATGATTGTTATGTCTTGTTGGTGTATGGTTCCCTTGAGCAGTATGAAGTGTCCTTCTATATCCCTTTTGATTAGCTTTGGCTTGAAATCTATTTTATTAGATATGAGTATGGACACTCCTGCTTGTTTCCGCGGTCCATATGAGTGATATGATTTTTCCCAACCTTTCACCTTCAGTCTATGTATATCTTTTCCTATCAGATGCGTCTCCTGTAGACAGCATATTGTTGGGTCTTGTTTTTTGATCCATTCTACTAGCCTGTGTCTCTTAATTGGTGAATTTAAGCCATTAACATTTAGGGTTATTATTGAGATATGGTTTGTTCTTCTATCCATATTTGTTTATTGATGTTACTAAACCTGATTTGTTATCCTCTTTGACTACTTTCCCCCCTTTACTGTCCTACCTCCCATTGTTGGTTTTCAATGTTATTTTCCATTTCCTCTTCCTGTAATGTTTTGCCAAGGATTTTTTGAAGAGAAGGTTTTCTAGCTGCGAATTCTTTTAACTTTTGTTTATTGTGGAAGGTTTTAATTTCATCTTCTAACCTGAAGCTTAATTTCGCCGGATACACGATTCTTGGTTGGAGCCCATTGTCTTTCAGTGTTTGAAATATGTTATTCCAGGATCTTCTAGCTTTCAGAGTCTGTGTTGAGAGATCAGCTGTTATCCTGATTGGTTTACCCCTAAATGTAATCTGCTTTCTTTCTCTTGCAGCTTTTAAAATTCTCTCCTTATTCTGTATGTTGGACATCTTCATTATAATGTGTCTAGGTGTGGATCTCTTATGATTTTGCACATTCGGCGTCCTGTAGGCTTCTAGGATTTGGGATTCTGTCTCAATCTTCAATTCTGGGAAGTTTTCTCATATTATTTCACTGAATAGACTGTTTATTCCTTTGGAATGGAGCTCTGTGCCTTCCTGTATCCCAATGACTCTTAAATTTGGTCTTTTGATATTGTCCCATAATTCTTGGATGTTCTGCTCATGGTTTCTTAGCAGACTTGCTGAGCTGTCTATGTTCTTTTCCAGTTGAAATACTTTGTCTTCATTGTCTGATGTTCTCTCTTCTAAGTGATCTACTCTGCTGGTAGTATTCTCAATTGAGTTTTTAAGTTGGTTTATTGTTTCCTGCATTTCTAGAATTTCAATTTGTTTGTTTTTTATTACCTCTATCTCCCTGTGAAATTGATCTTTTACTTCCTGGATTTGTTTGTCAATGTGATCTTTCATTGTCTGATTTTGCTGTCTCATGTCTTCCTTGAGACTCCAGATCATCTGAAGCATATATATCCTGAACTCTTTATCTGATATTCCATCTGTTGCAGCTATTACCTCTTCTAAAGTTGAGTTGACCTGCATTGCTTGTGGTCCTTTCTTTCCTTGTCTTTTCATACTGCTCGCGTTTCTTTCTGCTTGGTGCAACTGTTGTGTTTTGAAATTTACCCCCTATTTATTTATGTTGCTCTTGTATACTTGAAAAGTCTCCCTTGCAGGTGCGGGCGGCGGCTGTACCCCTACTCCAATTGGGGTGACGTGTCTACCACGCTGGCGGCTCTCTGGGCCTGTTCTGGGAGTGGAAGGCGGCTCTGCTCTGTCCCTATTCCAATTGGGGTGTCGTGACTACAATGCTGGCAGGTCGCTGGGCCTGTTCCGGGCATGGGCGGTGAGCTTGGCTGGCGGGATTCCACCTAATGGCAGTCCCTAACCTCCCTGCTTGCTAATTAATGGCTTCTCTGAGGCGCCACGCCTTCTGTAGCTGCGGGGCAGGCCGCGCGAATCAGTTGGCCTGGATCTCCGGGGTCCTGCTGCTGGCTGTTTTGATGTTGCAAGCTGTTGGAGAGTGGTGGTGTATTCTTCAGCTTTCCCGGATGGTGGCCGCTGACTGCCTGGATGGAGTGTCCGCTGTTTTGATGTTGCACTCTGAAGGAGAGTGGCGGTGTATCCTTCAGCTTTCCCGGATGGTGGCCGCTGACTGCCTCGGTGGAGTGTCCGCTGTGGGGGATGGGACTGTACCGCTTCCTTCCCCTTCTGAGATCCCGTGCTCGGCCCAAGGGTCCGTGTGGGCTTGGCTGGTGGGATTCCACCTAATGGCCTTCCCTAACCTCCCTGCTTGCTAATTAATGGCTTCACTGAGGCGCCACACCTTCTGTAGCCGCAGGGCAGGCCACGCGAATCAGTTGGCCTGGATCTCCGGGGCCCTGCTGCAGGCTGCTGGGATCCCTGGCACTCTATCACTTTGATTTTTTCTGCTTGCCCCCAACATACTTATTCTTGCCAAATCATCCAGTTGAGATACACCATTAATTTGCTGGGGTAGATACTCAAAAATTAACTGAAACAGAAAACTAAACCAAAACAAACAATAAAATTAAAAGACTTTATGATTTCATCACTTTCATGAAGAAAGGATTCTGTGTATCTTGTCTGATTATAGTAAATAGTTCAGAACACTAAAGAGTACAGTAGTATTACACTGAATTTTCTTAAAAGTTATTTTATCTTAGAGGATAATGTGCTTCTCCCACCACCTCATGGGCAAAGAACAAACACTGAAACTTCATAGGATATATTTTGTATCCATATAATATGTTCTAAACATATATGAATACAAAAAGAAATATATCATCACTCAAATATTAAAATAGAAATTCAATGAGTTAGACAATATTACACACGTCAAATTCTCAGGCTAAAAAATAATTGTGTGGTTTCTAGTTATCTTCACTTCTAATTGGATCAAAATCTGCCATTATACCTGCCTGAGCAAATATAATTCCTTAAGACACCAGATGAATCTTCAACTGTAAACCTGTTATTTATCTACCAAGTAAGTTCAGTTTTTCTATTTGTGTAATGCCATTGCAAAAACAATAATGTTAGGCTACTTTGCATTACAGTGTAATCAATATTTACTGGCATTATTTCAAGTAGTTGTGAATTTGCATTTTTAAATTAGCTCTCATGTGGAATTTGGGAATTGTTTCTCCCATATTTTTCATGGTTTTGCCACAAAATAGATTATAGACTGCTTGATTGAAATTTTCTGTATCCTTTTCCCCACCATTAGAATGAGATGGATAAATGTTTACATACTGTGATAGATGAGAGTCCAAGAAAAACTTCTCCATCTTTACTTTGTCCTGTAATACTGTTCTTGCTTCTCCAACAGAAATTCAATTTACAAAGATAAACTTTACATCTCTATCAAATGTTTCAAAGACAGAAAATAAAAATGCCATGACGTTATAATAAATAGTTGAAGTTTTATGAGTATAATTGAATATAAATTATTATATATACTTAGATATTAGAAGCCTGTTATTAGAAAAATCTCTAGAAACATGAATTGAACAATAAAGATATGAACAAAATATGTATGACATTTTTACACTTAGTGTCAAGTAGTTTGTTCACTTAATGTCCACTTTCCCCCACTATTAAATTTTTAATATGGTAGAATTAAAAAGCCTCATCGAAATTTTTCTTAAGTGATTGCTTTTCTTAATGTAAAACTAAAGACTATTCCCAATTAGCACAATAAAGTATCTCACAACTTTGAACACTTGCAGAATGATTTCTGTGGTTATATGTAAGTTTCATATGGCCAATTTTAGAATTGTTTACATCAAGATACTGTTGTGTCATTTTTTTTTATCCCTTGAAAATCTTATGAAATCATTAATAAAATGTTTGAAAATGGTTGAAATTTCATTGGGGAACAGTACAACACCTTGTGACTTGCAGAGAGTGCCTCCTAACTATGAGAACTATATTAATTCTGTATACATTATGTCTTGACTGGATGAGAAAGCAAATTGGTCATGGAACCACTGGAACAACTGGGGAAGAGACATGGAACCTCAAGTGCACAGCTGTATTCAACACTGAAGTGCTGAAAACCCAACTGCAGCTTAATTAACAAGATATGGACAAGTGGCAAGATTGCTGAATGTGGTATATCCAGCAAAGCCTGACCTTGCTCCTGCAGAAGATTGTGAGCCCAGCAACAGAACAACCTGATACTCGTCCTCTTCTGAGAAAAGAAACTAAATGTATTTTAAAATGTGTTTTGGTTTCTGTGATTTCATATGTTTGCAGAATGGGTAGATGGGTCAAAGAGAGGAGCAGGACATACTGCTTTTAAATTTGGATTATGAAGCTCTCAACTGAAGGCCTAAGGGGCTGGAGGGTGAGGAGGCCATCGGATTCGGTACTAATTCACTCAGGAGGCAGCTTTTTGATATGCTAGACATTTTGAACTGAGTTTATTAAAATAAAAATGCCCAGTGAAAGTCAGGAGAGAGGGTAAAATTAGATTCATTGAACAAAAGTTAGAAGTGGATAAAATTTAACAAGATAATATGTGAAACATTTTAAGACAGAATTTACTAAGATTTAAGCAGGTAAAGTGGCTAAATATATAAGAGTATGCCCAGTGTTTCTGTGAGAATGACAAGAGTTGTGTTTTTTAAACCTCAGAGAACTTCAAATGCCAAGGTCATTTGGGGCTTTATGCCTGCTTAAATAATCCCTACATGAACTTACACTCTGTTTTCTATCCAAGTTTGACTTTTACAGTGCTCCCAAATTCCTTGAGTATTCCTATTCTTGAATCATTGCCCTTACCATTCCTCTCAGTAAAAATCAAAATCTCTTCTCTGCTTACTAAAAGTCTGTTCTTAAGCTTTGCTTCAAAATTGTCATTCACAAGAGGCCTACTCCAACCTCTCCACATCAGCAGAAATCCATCTCTTTGAAAATTGTAGTTGTTACTCTGTGCCCTCTGTCTAGAACACTCCTCTATTCCCCTTTGAATTGCTGATTATCTTTCTATGTGTGAGTTCATTTTAGACATGTTTGTTTAAGTGTTTGCATGACATTCAGGTGAAGAGGATGTCAGCTGACAAAGAGCATGAAGCACCAGATGATGTTTTAAAGTCAGAAATGCATTTCTGTGGCTCACCATCCTTATGGAAACTGTGCAGAAGAGCTGGATTGCATGGAAATATACTCAGAGAAAGTAGCAGAAGGCTCATACCAACTGTCCCTCAAAAAGTATATATTTCCTATATTTAGTATAAGATTGAAAGAAATTCAGGTCATGAAGGATACGGGAAAAATCTTGCCTCAGCAATCAAAGCTGTGGACCATTAGCCATATGGAAATCCTGCCTTCATACAGGATAGGAAATGAACTTGATATACTTCTGGGAAAGCATAGTAATGGATTGTTTCATGCCCAAGTGACAATTTGTTTAATTTTCATCAAGAGCATAAAATACTATTTAATCATGTTATGTGAGTCTGTGTTTCCCTATTTGTTATTTTGAAATATTCCGTTATGCTCTCAGGTCCTAAAGGAGAAAATAAAATATACAATGGCAAGATTGTGCCCATGGGATCTGATTGGGAATGTTTATCTTGCTTTTTTAACCCTTCTTTAAACCAGGATGCAGGTGAGAATGGGAATCGTTTCTCCACTCTCACACAGAATTTGGAAATTATCAAGGAACGGAGCTTAACCTACAAAATGTCTCTTACTCAGGTGTCCCCTGAAACACTCCTTCTAAGCAAAGTGGATATTTATACCAGTCCCATTGGTTACTGCTGAGCAAAGGCAGAACAAGGATAGCAAAAATGTTGAGGATGATGGTAAATCTTCACTTTCTAAATGCTGTTTGCCTGTTTTTTTTTTTTTTATTGCCATAATCTATAATGCTCACAATTAATCAGAGAGGTAGATAGGATCTCGGATTTATGAATTTGAAAACCGCAACTCTGGAGGTTAATTACATTGTTGGAGGTCACATATTGAGTAATTAGCAGGAATGGAATTTGAACCCAGGTGAAGAAATAGATTTCATCCATGTCTAAATGAGAAGATATAAGACTTCAAGAATGCTGACCCCATAAAATCTTTTGATCCAGCCTGAGAGACATCCTTTTTAAAAGTATGATTTTCATCATTACTGACAAATGGAGTAATAAACAGGCAACTACTCAAGTGACCCAGAAAACAAGGGCATGATCAGAAGAACACCAATATCAGAGGTGTGAATTCTGAGGCGACTGACTGGAGGTAGAGCCACAGTGTCAACAGAGGGAGCAAAGGTGAGGCTTTTTCTTGGGGAGACGTTTTGCATGTTTCCCCTCACGCTTCTTGCTCCCTTTAGCTCTGTTTTGTTGCATATTTCCTGAATTCTGAGTAACTTTATTAGTTTTCTGTAACTGCTATAACAAATTACCACAAAATCCATGAATTAAAAAAGAGAGAGAGAGATAGGTAGAAACTCTTCTTTTGGCTCTTCTAAAAATCCCAGTCATTTTCACCAAAACAGTCAAAATCGAAGTGTTGGCAGAGTCACCCATTCCCTCCAGGGACTCCCTCCAGGGACTATAGGGGAAAAGTTGTTCCTTATTTTTTCCTGCTTCTTGAGGCTGCCTCAGCATTCCTGGGGGTGGTTGAATTACCCCAAACTCTGTCTCAGTCTTACATAGGTCTCTCTTGTAAGGACATAGATCTGATGACATTAATATTCACCGGTATATTTGAGGATATGCTCCTCAAGGTCCTTAACTCATTCTCATCTTGTTCATATAAAGTGATATTCAAGGAAACAGGAATTAGGATATGAACATGTGTTTTGGGGAACACTACTGATTGTTCTACAGTAACCACGTGACAAAGGGGTATCTGATCATTTCATGAAATGAAAATATTTTCATTAACCATTAAAAAAAAAATCAAGCTTAAAAGTTTTCCTGGGCTGGGATTGTAGTTAAGCGATAGAGTACTTCCCAGTATGCACAGATCCTGGTCTCAATCCCCAATCCTGAAAAAAAAAAAAAAAAGAAAAGAAAAAAAGTTTTTCAATATAGTGCCTTCCTCAAATTTTTAATTTGTGAACAGTTCATAATCAATTTCTTTCTATCTTTGTTCAAAGCTCCAAAAATCATTTGGCCTAACATATTTTTTCTATTTTTTTTTTCAATTTTTATTAGTTGCCTCCCCCCACCCACCCTTTTTCTTTTCTTCCTGAACTTGGGCAGGTAAATTGCTGGCAAGAGGATGAGGCAGCAGCACTGTGGAATCCCCAGAGATTGTTTCCTGGGTAACTATAGCTTTGTTCAGGGAGAAACACAGGAAGAAAATGAATTCTGCAACTCCCAAAGTAAAATAGTGATGACTTTGCAGAAGTCCATTGAAGAAAATTAAGTAGACAACATCAAAACTGTCAGCATGGTAGAATATTATAAGCATGTATTCAGGTGCAACAAGGGTTGAAGGAACTGATGGTAAGGGAAATGGTACAATTCTAATGTTCATGCCACAAAAATAAATAAGGATTATGACAAACATAGCTATTTGTACCATTGTAGTAAATAGCCTTTCAAAGATACTTCAAAATGCAAATTGTTACTTTTTTAGAATTTTAGAATAAAAATTATAAAAAATTTTGTTTCATCCAACTTTTTCTAGCAAGTAGAATAAAAATCACATCTGTTTAAGCTTTAAAGACTATAAAACACAACTATAAATTGAGAATTTTTCTTTAACATACTTGACTCTCTGTAAATGTTCATTTATATGCATCATTTTTGTTATATGCAGATGCTTATGAGATGGGCTCTTCAATTTAGTGTATTTGGAGGTATAAAGAGGTACAGTGTTTTGGTGAAGATTTTTGTTTCAACTAAGCTCCAGCTTGTGTATTATGTTCCTCCACTGAAATAATAAGTTTAGTTCACAGAGTACTTCCAATTCACCAATAATGTTTTAGGCTGTTTATATCCATTAACTAATTTAATTTTCAAAACATCCCTGTGACATCTTTGCATGAGAAAATTGAGAAATACAGCTTTATTGGAAGAAAAAAATGTAATTTTATTATAAATGACTAACAATGTTCATTATAAAACACATTCAATTAATCTTTGCTAATTCTGTAACTCCTCTCAAGTTCTAACTTGTTCCAGATATTTTTAAAACTAATTAATGTAATATCAGAATTGACTCATCTGTAGTATATAATTTTGAATACATTATTACTAGAGACAGCTTGCTTCTTTCAACTTAATTTTGTGTTAATAGAAACTCTGCAGTAATACAAATGAATACTCACTTATCCATTTTTCTCCTAACCAAAATAGTCAATTCCAATAGCATAGAAGGACTGAGTATATTTTCACATGTAGAAATGCATTTCTATGTTGATATGTGTTTGATCTATATCTATAGCTAGACATCTAAACACAGAGGGAAAAAAAAGACAAATAAAATTATGGACAAAAGCACAAGGAGATCAAGAAAACCATCAATTCCTAAGAATTTATTATAGAAATAAGACATTTTTTAATCCAAAGCAAGCAGTGAAATTATTTGGTTGTTGACAAACTAAAATGTCAAGTATAACAAAGTTCAAAACATGATACACATATCCCTTATTTTCTTTTAATTAAAACATACATAATATACACTTGATAATATTTTGAAATACAACTAAATGTTTTGCTCTGACCTTGAGTCACAGATTATAAAGTTTCAGATATCCACTTATACATCATAGCCTCAAATATAATATATAAATTTGAATTTTAATTCTTATGAAGTGGAACAAAACTTAAAATACGTGAAAAACAAAGTAATCTTAAAAATTTGATTTTTTCCATATATAAACATTTTAAGAATTTTACATTTTCTTCAATCTGGGCCACATTTTTAAATTGACTTTCATTAAATATTTCTAAAACATTCAACCTGGTGTTTAAATGCAACCAGCTCTTTTCATTTATCTGTTCTTGTTTTACTTATTTATATAAGCTTTACTACATATGTATTTACAATTAAAAAAATGAACTGCACTAGGCATGAATAGATTCATGATTTACATCATAAATCTCAATAAGCATTTTACCTAACTGGTAGTATCAGGAATGACTGTGTATATAAAACCATAAATTATAGATTGAATATATAGCTGGAAAACATTATTTCTTTTTTAAGTTTTTAATATCCATGTTGATTAATATTATCTTTTTAAAAATTTGTTCTAATTAGTTACACATGACAGTAGGCATTACTTCTTCTCAAGAAATATAGAACCTGAGTTAAAATAGTGAATCCATTCCCTATGTAATCTTATTATAGTTGCCGCTATCCTTTGTAATTGAGGTCTATAATGGAAGGAGTAACAAAGAGAAATGAGAAACTACAAATCCCAATCAAAAAAGATATATAAAGGTATAGTAAAAATGATCATTTTTCAAAAAGGCTATATCTTTGAGCTTATGAGAAGAGGATATAGAGAAAAAAGATCCTTAAAACCAATAAGCACTTAAAGTCTTTAAATTATTAGTTTATCTATTAAATTATAAAATTAAAATGAAAATTCTTGATAATTAACAATACAATCAAACATTGAGATATTATAATCTGACATCCAGTTGCCTGAATTCAATTCAAGATTGAATACATAGCTATAAGCACATTGAAAGGTATGCAATGACACTAATAATCAGAGAAATGTTAAGCAAAACCCCCTCACATACATTAAATAAACAAAACAAAACACACAAACACTAGATCATCTACTGTTTAAAAACCAAAGTCACAAATGTTGGTGAGGATGTTGAAAAAGGAAACTCCTATGCACTTTTTAGAGGAATTGTAAAGTAGTAGAATTATTATGGAAAACAGCAGGGAGGTTTCCGAAATAATAAAACTAGAATTACCATTTGATACACTGCTGGGTATCTATCTAAAATATTGAAAACAGAGTCTCAAAGACATATTTTGCATAGCCATAATAGCCAATAAATAGAAAAACCCAAAATGTGTGGGGACAGATAAATGGATAAACAAATTACTGTACAAGAGTGTCATGGAATATTATTTAGTCTTAAAAAGGAAGCAGATCTTGTCATACGCTACAACATGAATAAAGATGAAGGATATTAAGTGAAGCAAGTCAGTCACCAAGAGACAAATACTATAAGATTCCATCTATATGAGGTATCAAAAGAAGTCAAACTCATAAAAAAAAAGAATGGTGGTAATCAGGGTCTGTAGAGGGGTGGGGAAGAAGGAGGTGTTTACGAGTTGTAGAGGGTCCATTTTGGAAGATGAAGACATTCTTGAGGTTGATTCAATACAATGTGAGTCTAGTTAACCGTATAAGCTGTACACTTAAAAATGGTTAAGATGGTAAATTTCATGTTGTGTTTTTTACACACAAAGGCTCATACAAGCAGTATTATCAGCTGACTAACTGTTGGCTAAGACATTACCTCTTTCAACCTCAATGCTTTTCATTTGTACAATGCACCTATAGTTAAGTTAATGAGATAATAAATGTAAGAGATTTCACATGGCATCTGTTATACATAAAAATAATAGAAATAATAATAAAAATAAAAATAAATAATCCATTGGTTTAAAATAAAATTCAAATAAACTTTTTCAGAAAAAATGTAGTCAATAAATAATTTCAGTGGCTTTATATATTGTTTTCTTTAAATAGGAAGTAGGGGATTTCAGAAAATTTCTGAGGAATACCTTTTAATATCCAATTTTGCCCTGGAATTGGGATTTTTATTTCTACCATATTTCATTTAGACATCCAGCCTCTGGGTTCTTTTATTTTCTTCTTTTATTTATTTATTTTTTGTTCTTTTGCCTTTTTTTTTTTTTTAATAATACAGCAATTCTTGAAACGAAAACTTCACCAGTGTTTGGTGAAATGATCAGAATCAAATAGGTGATGTTTCCCAGAACAGCCTGATATTTTGTTAATCAACCATGCTAATGGCCTCATTCAAATAAGAATGACATTCAAAGAGTAAAGTGTGTGCTTGGGAGGTGAGGAGAACATTTAGCCACAGGAAAAAAAAAAGAAACAGAAGTTAAAAAGCCAAAATTTTTACTTGCATTATTTGTCCATATTCTCACCTGCTGTTTTTATCTTTTAATTTTTTATCTCCCTCATTATATCCCCATCAGGGAGCCTTGCAAGCTTCATTGCTTCATGCTTTTGAAACTTAAGCTAAAACACAAAACAAAACAAGAAACTCTAAAGCTTTTCCACCTGTATTGTTCTATTTTCCTATTCAGATCTCAAGGTGATGGGTAAGGAGAGACAGTGTGTGAATGTGTGTGTGTTTTCCTAAGTATGTCTTTACTAGTATGTCTTTACTGGTGCCTTTATATATAGGAGTTTTGTGGGCTTAAATTATTTGCTACACCTGGCCTCTCATGTGACACAACTCATACACTGGAAATATGTTATGAAATAATTTATATCTGTTTAAATATTTGGGAATTGATTAGGAAGTCAATTCATTCAGGGGAGGGTAAGTCCCATAGGAATCACTCTCATTTACCTGCTACCTTCATTTCTCAGACCATTTGAGATGCTAATTACAAACTGGTTTTGATTGTGCAGGTGACCCAGGTAGTGACACTGTGGAAAGAAAACAACATTTGAATTTTCTCTGCTCTAAGGAAGGCTACCCACTCAGAGACCCAGAGCCAGAAAGAAATAGAGCACTGCACTGGCTGCTTTTCTTTGGTTTCTTTAGTATTTATAATGGTAAAATTATATGTGAAGATATTTACATGAAAGAACATATTTGTGACTATTTCACTTTTACCACTCCCTAAGGCAATGATCATAGATTATAAATATCTCCATGAGACAGACATTTAAAGATGTGTCTCTTCTTTTCAGATCAAGAAAGTAAAAAAAAAAAAAAACCACAAAACAAAAGTGTGTGAGGCACAACATATTCAGCCATGTTTGAAGCTTCCAGGGCTCATTTGTGACACAGTTGATACACCAAAAACATGTTACTTCCTTTGTTTACTGGGTCTCAGTTTACTCTCTAAGATTCAGTTAATTCCTAAAATTCCTGAAACATACCTGAGTTTTCTACTCCAGTCCCCAAGTAGGATTGTCTGATGTGAACTGATGGGGTGTCTTGGGTAGTGGGAAATTCTTTATTAAACAAAATCCTCCTGTGTTCAAGAGGTATTGATGTTTTTCCTGATGTCTCATTCATCGCTAGTTATCTTTTACCCACAGAAGCAACTGGCTAATCATCTAATATCCTTGATACCTGACGAGGTAGTCTAATCTGTTTCTGCTTTCAAACAGAGGAAGAAAGCTTTCAAAACCCACAATAGGTAAGCAATTGTCCAATAAATCCTTCAGACCATTGGGCTTGGGAAAAAAGAAGCCTTGTCCTCACTTCCCTTCCATCATTTCAGTATGGGTGCACAAAGGAACAAAAGCCCAGCAGCTGACAGTGCTGTCATCTCTCTCCAACTCGGTAAAAGCACATTTTCCAGCATTCCTGGCTGTGCATTAATGAGGGAATTGTCAGAGGGAAAGAAAGAGGGAGTTCATGGTTCTCGGTTCCATATGTCAATTCTTCAGCTCCCAACCCACTTTATTATGGCTTCTAGAAAATATGCTCCAGTCATTAGTAAATGGTAATTTAGAGAACATTTATGATTTTACTGTATTATCTTGTTGACCCTCCCCAGCAATATTCATTTAGATTTTGGGCATGGAGTTGCTTTCCTAATACTGTCAACAGCTACTCCTCGCCTCAAATGTAGACATATGTTGGCAACAAGCCACCTCTAATTATTTCTCATTACTTTCCCTCTTCTTTTAGCATGTTCTTACTGTGTGGAGCTTTGCCAATTGCTGACAAAAGCCAAGTGGAAAAAAAGAGGAAGATGCTTTGATGGGTAATCTGTTAAAGCAGCACAGTAGCACCACTCCAACGCTCTACTGGAGACTGCTTGTTGCCAAATATTGTACCTGCTGCCTGCAATGTTAAACACATGACACCCGCTGCTGTGGCCGTCTTTGCTGCTGCTAACTCTGGGGGCCATGGATGCACCTCCATGGGATAAAGGCAAGGAAAAGATACACCTGCCTACTTAAGTGCACATATAAAGGAAGATTTCACCATCAGTTTCTGAGCCAAGTCTTCAACTGTTAAGAAAATGAAAAATCTATTGATTTTCATTCATTCTATGAAGCACTTTGAATGATTTCTTTACGCAAAGCACTTGGTTTGGCATTTGTAGATGAAACACACCTAGTAATAGTTGACTAAATGAAATCTCTGCTGAGAAAACTTTTGCAATAAAATGAGGGAAGATATAAAGCAAATAATGCTTATGGAGACGACAACAAAAAGGACAATAATAGTCACTTCTCTGCAATATACTTAGGAGTTCAAACAAAAGAAAGCCAGTCCCAGACAATGTTTGAGGAAACTGGGAAAGATTTTACATCTGATCCAGATCTTGAAGTATAACTACATTTCAAAAGAACAGAAAGAGAGAATACTTGACTAATGAAAGAAAATGAAGTAGCTTTAGAGAGATAATATTAAACTGAGTCAGAATACATATGGATGTCACTCATCAATGGAACATAAAAGTCTTGATTTTATAGAAGTTGATGGTAGAATCATGGCTAGCAGAGACTTGGAGGAACAGGGTAGAAGGTGGAGAGAGAAAAGTGGATACAATGTTGTATTCCCAGAATAATTTCTGGCGTTAATTGTCTCAGATGCATTATATGGTTCAAAATAGAAGAGTCTTACTGTACTCACCATAAATAAATGATAAAAAGATTAAGGTGTTGAACATTATAATTACCCTGACTTGGTTATTATCCAATATATATATGAATCAAAACTTTTTGTTGTACATACAAATAATATGTGTCCATTTGAAAAAACAATAAAGTTATTTAAAAGTAAAAACATAACAGCAAAAAAATCTAGATTTATTAAAAATATATTTTTGGAACAAAGGAGAGGTAAAAGAAGTAGGGAGCAGATTATAAAAGATATCTATTACCTCATCAAGGAACAATGAATTTTACTCACAATGCTGAAGAGTATTTATATGGTGCCATATCATAATGGATCAACACTTCAGAAATATTGACAATGGAAGGTGATGAGCAATACTGACAGTGATGGAGAAAGACTTGAATATGTGAGACACCATGGGCAGGTTTAGGGGCAGAAGAAGAAAAGATTCATAACAGCTTGGACCCTGATAACCATGCTGGGGGGAAAGTAAGGCTCAGCCAGCTCTGCAAAAGGTGCAGTCACTAGGGGTGGGTGACTACTTGGATGGGAGATCACCATAAGAATTTTATATCTCCTTAGGTATTTTCCCCCCACTAGCTCAAATACAGAGGAGCTCACTTCTCTGCCTGAATATTCATTATAAATATCCCTTTGCTGTGATGCAAACTTCATGGAATTCTGAATATTTGCTCTTTTACTGGGAACTTTTAAAGGATTCAGTCTTGCTTCTTTTGTTTGACCAAAAATAAGCATGTAATAAATAAATAAATAAAACAGATAAAAAACCTGTACAGGAATTCTGTGTTATTGCCCATAGCTCTGCCTGGAATTGAGGCTCTTGGTCTCCTTTGCAAGAACTTACCAGCAGCAAAATTTTTACCCTTACCATTTATTGCTTACTTTCTAATTTGTGTAAATAGGACAAATTTAATACAGCTACTTAATTTAGATGGTCTGAAAGGAAGGTAGGGAAAAAAAGAAAAACAGCTGAGTTGCATGTGCCCCAGATATTTTACCTTTAATCTTTACTTAAAGAAAAAGGTCAATAGATTGAATATGTCATGGTATAGCAATCATGATGAGTTGCAGATCATTAAGATTTGAGGATGGGTTGGGAGAAATGGAGAGAGGCTGACAAGGTTTAACAGATGACAGTGAATCTACCTTTTTATTTTAATAGTTCTTGTAGAAAGACAGATTTTTTTTTTTTACTAGATCATTCTTTATACGATTTTCTTCATCCCAAGTTGTCTCCTCAATATGCTGCCACAGTTCTTCCACTTGGTAAGAGGAATCATGACAACTTTGTACTGCAGCATTAGCAGGAAAACTCAAACCTGACCCCTCTTTCATGAGAACTCAACACAAATGAACTGATTGTAACAGGATATCAGTAGGAATTTCCCTGATACTGATGAAATAATCCAGAATTGTGACTTAAAACATTTCAGGTATAGTGCATTTTTTTCCCTTTCATTCTGTCTGTGGTCTGAGGATGTGTCCTTGGAGGATTGATTAATTGATTGATTGCTTTTCTTTGCAGGAATAAAACAATATAGTACCGGATATTCTTTTTTATTGATTCCAAAAGTGAAAGTGAAACAAATTTATTACAGTCAGTCTTTAAGTGGTAGTAGATCAAAATTAGGTACATATTACAAATCAAAGCAAAAATATTGCATGTCAATCGAATTTATTGAAGGAGAACATCAAGCATGTTAGAAAAATGAGATAAGTAAATCTATCATGAATTTATAGACGTGCATTTCATTTATCACTTTTATAGTTTTTTCCTTTGTTTATATATTTATTTGATTATTATTACTATTTATTTTGTACTGGGAATTAAACCCAGAGGCAATTCACCCCTGGGCCATATCCCCAGCTGAAGCTGGCTTTGAATTTGTGATCCTCCTGATTCAGCCTCCTAAGCCAGAGGGATTATAGGCATGTAATTATAGCATTTATAGGATTATAGCATTTTTCTGGTATTTTCTTGTTAGTCTCAAAGGTATTCCAAAGTATCATATACAAACATACTCACCAAGGCTTCATTTACCTGAACTTGAATTCTTTCATGAAAGCAAATATTTTCAGTATTTCAGGCAGAGTCCTAGGTATTGGAGAACAAGATGAAGAGGGACTAGGTTTTGTCATGCTCTACAGAAGTAGAAAGACTGGTCAGGAAGAGAGATATTTAAACAAATAATTGCTGTCAAGTATAATGACTATGATAATTACAAGGTATGCTGGTGGTCAACAGAAAGACTATTTTAGTCTTAGCTCAAGAAACTAAAAAAAATGCATTACAAGGGAGATGCTTCAGTTCTATCTTGAAAGGCAAGGTAGTTATTATTAATTAAAAAGAAACTTCAAGGTTCTGGAAGCAGAGAGTTGGACTAAGGAGTCTATGATCATCTTAGTGCCTGGTCTGAGGAACGTAAACAAAGATAGCCCAGTGAGTGGATGCTTATGAAGCTGCTTAACTTTCTGCAGTATAGCATTTCATTAGCCATACCAAAGAGTGTTTCAATTGCTATTTATAAAATAATAAATGGAAACACACACACACAGTCTGACATTATTACCTTTGATGAGAGATGTATGACATTGACCTCCTACTTACAGTTGAGAGAAACTGGTTCTGAAATAATTTTGTGGTTAATCTTAACTTTATTTATCATTCAAAATAAAATTTTGAATGAGCTCTTTTTAAGATTTGTGTTCAAACATTACCTAAATCGTGAAATGTCCATGTTTTATATTTTCAAATTAGGATGGAGAAGAAACATGTTGTATTCTTCTCTCTACAGTACTGACAATAGTTACAATAATAGTTTCATTAAGTTTTCATAGATAACCCTATTCTCTATGGTCTATCCTAAGACATGTCTACTTCAGATTAAGAAAAAAAAAATTACTCATATCCTTTGTACATTGCTGCCTTTGATACATGTGAATGTGCATCTGCAGGTGCCAAAGTGTAACTATGTCACCATTATCTTAGCTGGAAACATTAGGCAGCCCAGACAATTATGTTGAGTGCACTTACATATAAATAAATGAGATTTCTGTTCCATTTTAGAGTGATTATCCTCTTGTGGCAATTATCCAAAAATATTTTCTTCAAGGAAAAATAAATGTAACCATATAATTTTGCTGAAAAAGGCTCAGGTTTGCGAATAATAAGGGAAATCAACTAACTGACATGTTACAACATTTGCTTGCATCTCTGAGAGAAGTTATGGCATTTAATTTGCAAAACTGCTTGCCATTCTTATCTGGTGAATTGAATGCTAGCTCCTTGAATCCATAACTTCTTTTTCTGCTGTTTAATTCATGGTTTCCAGTATACTCTACATTCATAGGTATTTAATTTATGAATATATTTAATAAATACTGAAACTAATCATTCCTAACTAAAATTATAAAATCTAGTTTTATCAACTACAATTTGGCCCACTGGGATTCCTGTATGCAAAATATGAATGGACAACCCTAGCTTACCTCTTTGGTTGGATGGCACAGACAGCTAGATACTCCTAACAGCTGCAATGTACATGAATATGCTACTCTGAAATAGTGCCGTAAACAAAGGGTTCCTCTGAATGTTACAGAAGTACCCACCTTAGAAAATGAGAAGGAGTTTGAATTCAGACAAAAGAAGACTAAAAACAATTCTGAATCAGATGAATAGGACTAGAAGTAGAACATTCTGTCAGGTAAGCTGGTCACTTACTGGAATGAGTGAAACTACTGGTAACACATAAGACAATAATCACACTGTATTTTTGTAAAATAAGTAAAAAGTCACTTACAATTAGAAAAAGTCATACATTTAAAAAAATACATTTAAAAATATACATTGTGTTTGAAAAATGAACAGCAACCATTCAAAATAATCTTTGGTTTCAATCAGGCCTCAATTACTGTAGATCTTCTGTAAGTTATTTTGTATATCTTAATTCCATTGAAAACAGTGATAATAATATTTGTCCTATAAAGATTAAATGAGATAAAGTATGCAATGCACTTCATAAGAGTGCCTGTAAAATACTCAATAGATAGTAATATTTTTCTAAGTATTGTTAGTATTCTTGAATTTTCATTTGAGTTTAAAGTTACTTTTATACAAATTATGTACTTCAGAAAGGAAATTTAAGCTTTCAATTAGCCCTATATGTAATCCAAAGGTAATCTTTTTCCCTCAAATTACAATAATATGTATAACAGAAACGTCTAGAATGTAGTGCCTAGCTGTAGGAACAGCTCACTAAGTTTTCATTGCTGTCCTTCTATTTACTTTGAGTCAGTGCTCCCTCAACTTGTGTAAGATCTCTGTAGTGTTAACATAATTAGTATTCAAGGTACCACCCATGTGTTATAATTCTTGTATAATTGTTTATTTTATTGCTTTAGAAACTGGGGTGAATATATTTTTTTAAGATTGAGATTTGGGGGCTGGGTGTAAGTTAGTGGTAGTGCATTTGCTGAGCACATGTGAGGTCTTCATTTTAGGATTAAGATTGAGAAACTGTGTCCCTTGAGATAAGTATCCGGTGTTTCTGTATATTTCTCTCAAAAATCCATCTTCCTTACATCACTTTCTTGATTCCTAATATCCAATTTTTACTATAAACTTTCTTTCTGCTTATCAGGTATAGTCCCAATTGTGGTGAAGTTTCCTTTTTCTCTCCATACAGACATCATGAATTGAATTGTTTTTGTAATTGTCATTTGTGACTAAGTGGGAATTAAGTGAACAATTGATTCTTCTTCTATTAAGGTTTACTCATGATTGCATGATGTTCTTCTCCCCAGTTAGATTATTACAGGTAATTTCTTAATTCAAACAGATATTATTAGCCAGGGTCTAGTCAGGAGAGAGAAATCACTCCAGTTATACTAACTAAAAAGTTAAAGTCAATAGGTATTGGAGAACTAAAAGAGGAGAAGTGATATGCTATGGCATTTCACAGGAAGTAGCTGCAAGAAATAGGCTGAAGAAAGACAGGGAATGGTTTTGAATGATGCAAGAAGGACCCTGAAGAAGAGGGATCCAGGGCTCTCTGAGAATGGGTACTGCTCAGCAGGTGTTCTAATATCAAGTACTCAAATTTCAGGTGCTCAAATGAGAGGCCTGGGTCTTGTGATCCTGGTATACCTCTGAGGAGGGGAACCTGGTTGGCTGTTAGGAGCTGATAGAGGATGAGATAAAGCTGACTCTGAAAGCCCTGGGAGAATGCAAACTGAAATTAACTGCTGTTACTGCAAAGAAATACCCTACCAAGCTGAAGAACCACAGCTGGGGTGATGCTCTGGGAAAACAGAACAACAAAAAGGACCAAGTCCCTTCTCCTTCTTCAAGACTTCCCATGTTTTACTATTTCTCTGCTTCAAAGAACCTAACAGCTGGTAAAGAAAAAAAAAAAAAAACCATGAAATTTGCAGAACCCCAATCCTGCATTACAAAATAAAATATCAAAGGGTGAGTTTAAAAATAAAACACAGTAAAATAGGAGATTCTGAAACATTTAAGGGTACCTGAGCATTTTGTTATTTTTTTTCAGTCTGCAGGATAGATGTTTTCCTATATCAGCAGTGCTAAACTTTATTAATGTCTAAAAATAAAGCAATAGTTAAATAGAAATTACTTTGGTTTGAGTATTTCATTTTCTCTTAATAAATAAAGATCATTCCAAATACTTATTGAAAGTGTATTCAGAAGTTGTTCAAGAGTTTTGTTTAGATGCTACTTTCTGCTACAAAATTTAGAATGTTCAAATTATAAAAATTCATGAAGAAATAGCATTTTACAAGATTGTCATTTCATCACCTTTCCAAAATATATTAATGAATGTTATATTTTTCAAATATGCAAGAAATTTGCATATGCTTCCACATTTATCTTGTAATATTATGATTGTATATTTATTTTTGCAAAATGAAGGTTCATAGAATGGGAGTTAAATGCACAGAAATTTAAATATGCAGTTCATAACTGACAAAAAGTAAAAATAAATTGAAAATTTGAGACTATCTTTGTGATAGTACCAGAATCTAAATAAGTTTGATTCTAGAACACTTTTAAAGAAATATTACAAAACTTTATTCTTACTTGGAAAACTATGAGTATATTATGTTTTAGGCAGTGCACCTAAAATCATTTAGAATTTATATCTCTCCATCTGCTGTATCTTAAAATTGACTTAATGCACCTTACTGTGTTTTATTGCACTTCACAGTAATCCTTCCCTCATCTCAGATAAATACCAGTTTCTTAACATTTTAAATAGAATGTATTTTTTTTTCCCTTAAGAATGAACATTTCTCATTACCCACTGCAATCTCTCAGATCACTGAGAAAAGGAATAGATTTACTAAACTTCTGGAGCGGGTATTCAAACAAACCTGAGAACTTATTTTTAAAAGTCATGATAAAGAGTTTCAAATAGAAGTGGTACAGAATGACTGTGTTATCATCAGAATTCAGCTAGACCCCACACAGGTGCCAGAAGAGCACAAGAGATTAATAACTAGTAGACCAGTATATTTTATTCATAGTCATAGTCACTAAACTTCCAGAATCTAAAATTCAGAGAGTGTAAATCTCTAAAGATGTGATAAATGCAAAAGGTGGCAAAAATAGGCTGGAGTTCTAGAATGATGTCTTGATGTTCACACATGCCACTGTGTCATCCATTAGCCATTCATCAACTTCCCTTTAGAGAGTAAAGATTCCTTTTCACCCCATCATGATTTATATATGTTAAATAAATAATGTTCCTTCCTGCTTTTCAGCATGATCCTCTTCTTCCTCTTTGAAATGAGGAGTTTAAGAATGGCATGCCAGAATTGACACACAGCTTATAATGAGATAGAATTGTTCCCTCCTAAACAAAGAATTTGGGGCCAAGCTTTAACTGAAAA
Organism: Urocitellus parryii; assembly: GCF_045843805.1. NCBI lineage: Eukaryota > Metazoa > Chordata > Mammalia > Rodentia > Sciuridae > Urocitellus > Urocitellus parryii. Next base: position 118,864,219 of record NC_135540.1, on the reverse strand, counting down.
TTACAAGAGTGTCAAAATGTTGCTATGTTCATGTAGGATCTTCTTCTTCTTCTTTTTCTTCTTCTTCTTCTTCTTCTTCTTCTTCTTCTTCTTCTTCTTCTTCTTCTTCTTCTTCTTCTCCTTCTCCTTCTCCTTCTCCTTCTCCTTCTTCCTACTGGGGATGGAACCTAGGAACTCTTAAACACTGAGTCACATCCCTATCTTTTTTTATTTTTTATTTTGAGACAGGGTTTCTCTAGCTTGCTTACAGCCTCACTAAATTGGTGAGGCTCTCTTTGAGCTCACAATCCTCCTGCCTTAGCCTCCCAAGTCAATGGGATTACAGGCATTGTTCACAGTGCCTGTCTCCAAGCCAGGATCTTACATTTATAATCACAAGGATCTCAAAACAATAGTTGTCTAAAAGACTTTGGCATATTACCTGTTGCCCCAGCAGCGGCAGCCAGGACTCAACCTGAATAGAATAATGTCCTACTTTTGACAAGAGTCCAATTGCACTACTTTTTCTTTGCTGTAGAATCTACCATCAAGTGATTCTCTCTGCTCATCCTACTTTAAGACCTTTAGGGTCTTAAAATGTACTTGAACCTGACATTTGTCTTTCAAAATAGAAAGTGGACTCAGGGGAACAGATGAAACAGTGATCAAGAAACAAAATAATCCTTTATCATACCAGGGTTTAGGCACTACCTGAAAGCCAGTGACTATGATTCACCCCAAAATTGCAACATAGTTCATTATAGGTCTTTATCTACCATGTTGAAAGTTTATCACAGACCACTTTGAGATGAATGTGAGAACTGGGAAAGTCAATTCAAGTTCATTAAATCTATGGTTCACTGTTCTGTCAGTGTGTTTTCCTCTGTTAGTCAGTAAACTACCTGCCAGTTTAAGCAACATGTTCTTTGTCAGAAAATTTGGTGAACTTCAGCTCAATTTCATGTACCTCCAACTGTCCCTAGGGTAGCCACGTTCTTGTCGCTATGTGTTACAGCTTAAATATGAGGTATTCCCCAAAACCTCATGTGAGAGACAATGCAAGAAAGTTTAGAAGTAAAATGATTGGAATAAAGAGCCGTAATTCAATCAAAATTCAATCAGTGAATTGATCCCCTGATAGGGATTAACTGGGTGCTAACTCTAGGCATGTACTTCCACAGGTGTGGATAGAAGAGGTGGGTAATTGGGGTGAACCTATTTTATCTCTTTGTTATAAAGACCATTTTTAGATTGGAAACTACAAAATATTATGTCCCCATTGCTGGCTTTTCCCCATAAATCATAACACATGCAATTGTCAATATGATGTAAATAGTTGGGTAGCTAACAAAACCCTCAAAATTAAAATGGGCAATGAAAACCTGCTGATTGTCTTCTCCAGATCTATTTTCTATTTTTTTCTTTAATATAGTGAATGAATATAACTATTTGTCCAATGCAATAATATAGTTTATTACTTTTGTTCTTCTCTTGTATCCAATTTATTAGAATGACAACTTTGAAACAATGAAGAGTAGGAAGTGTTGGGAGTGATACTGGCCAACTTGTATTATTCTACCATCTATTGTGTGCATGGATGGATATGTAACAGCAAATCCCACCAGAATGTATAAATATAAATCACCAAAAAAAAATGTGGGTGTAAAAATTTCCACCACCTCAGCATCACCACAGTGGGAAAGAAAAAAAAAAATCAATTCAATCATATATTTTCAGTAATAGTATAAAAGAAAAATTGTACCCAGCCCATTCACAAGGCAAGGAAGACTTTTTCAAGACTTCAGGAATAGGGTGCACTACTTATAATTCACATTATTCTAAAAAGGGTCAAGATTTTGAGGCTATCTGTATTAGCTAATTGTCTTTTATCAGAGCTCGATTTCTGTCCTCTCTCACAGAGAGAGAGAGAGAGAGGGAGAGGGGTCCTATCTTTCTTGATGATTATATTTCAAAGAGATGGCTCCCAGCTCCTTTAGAAAGACGTTTTTGGGTTATAGATGATTTGCATCTCAAAGGGGCATAAAATGAATTATAATGGCAAGTTTTCTAAAGTAAATGCTCTAAGAAAATGGAAGTCAATGCTGGCTGTTAGGATGAAGCCTGTTTTAAGTTTATTCAAGCTCATAGGAAGTTAAGAGTGTTGTTGCCAATAGTGTAAGTGTTCTACACAAAGGTGAAATCACCCTTTTTCAGGACTAATGAAATGTCTTGTAAATGCTCTTGTTTCTTCTTCTTTCACCCTCCTTTTTACTATGGGCATTTGAGTCAGTTTTGCACTGCTGTGACCAAAAGAACTGACAAGAACAATTAGAGGAAGAAAAGTTTATTTGGCTTAGAGTTTCAGAGGTCTCAGTCTTTAGACAGTCAGCTCCACTGCTCTGGGCCTGAGATCATGGTAGAAAGTTGTGGCAAAGGAAAGCAGCTCAGGAAATGGTACAAAGTATAAAATCCAAAGGCACACACCAAGTGACCCACATCCTCAGCCACAGCCTTCCGCCCAGGTAACCCAGTTAATCCACTGGTGGATTAATGTAGTGATTAGGTTAAGGCTCCCATAACTCAATCATTTCACCTCTGTACTTTCCTGCATTGTCTAACACATGAGCTTTTGGTGGATACCTCATATCTAAAGCATAAGAGTAGATAAAATTAAAAAAGAATATTTTTCTTTGTAGAGTGTATCTTAAAGAACAGAATAGAATATTTCCAATGAATATTTACCCCTCCTAAATGGTTGCCAAATTAATTTCATAAACATATAAATTATATTAATCCTGTGGTTAAAATCTTCCCAATGCTTCTCATGTCTTTTAAGGTAAAATTCAAATTCATTATGGATATTTACTAAGAACTCCAAGGTATGTTTCTTTGTGTTTCTTAGTCATCCAGTATACATACAAATTTCTTTTTTCAGACATGCCAAACTATTCTCATGGTTGGCCTTTAAATTAGTCCTTACTATGGTGTATTCATATATGTTTACAGGAATGTTATGTTAGATTCATTCCACTCTGTATACCATAGTGAGTCTCCATATCATGCACTTTCATAACACTGGGATCCTAATTAGAATAAGACATACTTCATGTTTTATAAATATGTCAAAATATACCCTACTGCATGGAAAACTAAAAAAGAACAAATAATATTAAATAAAATAAAATAAATTAGTTTTTAGCTTGAGTTGTATTGCTCTTTATTCTTTAACCAGAAATGGGGTGCTACCCCCCTAGAATAGAGCTGCTCACACTGAAAAAAAATGCCTTGCTTTGTAGTGCTCTTTATACTTTTACCAATTAATTTATTCTCTCTCCTCTCCATATAGGTCTTTCTATTCTGCTATGATATCTTCCAGGTATCTTTCCCGTTGTTCTGGTACAAAGCATTTGGTTTTATTTTGACCCTCTAATCTTTTTAGTAATTGTGGCTTTCTAAGTTAAACTTTTAGAAACACTTTGTTGTTGTTGTTGTTTCTTTTTGTTTTTGTTTTATTTTGTTTCTGGACAGATTGCAAATTTTTCAAATATTTTTCAATTATTCTACTAATTTTTGTTCCTGATTCTCTCTGTAACTGGTTAAAAGCATATAGTTCTACTCCTGCTGCAACCTGAGTATCTTGCTGCCTGGAATTTTCTTTTTCCAGATAAACTAGTTTATTATTTTTCAGGTAAGCCTCCCACAAAGTCTTTGATAACAGACAAAAGGCATTCAAATTCTTTGCCATGGTGTAGCAAGGATAACCTTTAGTCCAATTTCCTATACACTCTACATTTTTCTGGAACCTCATTAGCATAAACTTTGCTTTCTATATGTCTGTTAGCATTCTTATATTGTGAGACCTCACCATGATCTCCTATTAAGCCCCACTTCACAGTATTCTAGGCTTTCCCTATAAAATTTATTGAGGTCCTCCCATAAACCAATTACAGTATCTATTCCCCATCATCAGATATACTCATAGCAACAATTCTAATTGTTGGTACCAATCTTCTATGTTAGTCAGCTTTCTGCTACTCTTACAAATACTTGAGTCGAGATAATATATTTTGGTTCACAGTTTGGGAAGTTTCAGCCTCTGATCAATTGGTGTCATTGTTTCCAAGCCTGGGTGAAAAGGGTAGCACATAATGTCAGGGAACATGTGGTGGAGCAAAACCACTTATCTTACAGCCAGAGAGCAAAAGAGAAAACAGATAGTCACCAGAGTCAGATCAGGCTGTCTGCTGCATGAAAGCTGCTTCTTGGGAGAGAAGAGGTGGTGGGGAAGAGATCCAGTTTGTTACATTGAGCTAGTAGATGGGAAAAATAGCCAGACTGTTATTCTCAAGACCACTTCTCAGAGATCAGGTACACAATGGAGTTTTAATGAGGGGTTACAAGGTAATGGAAAATAGGACTGTGTGCTGAGTTGCTCTTGTGGGCTTGATAAGCATCTTGTCATTCAGATGATATTTTCCTTTCTCTTTGGCAAGACCTCCACTTTTTGGCTTAGTTCATATTTGCAAGTCCAGTCTCTTCCCTGACACTGAGAATTTTTAGAAATGGTCTCTAAAAATTGAATTATGACTTTCCTTCCACAAAGAAAACCAAACAAAAGATATGTAGAAGTCCACACCTTTGGTACTGATGTAATGCATCTGTATTAGTCAACTTCATGTAATAGTAACAAAATACGTGAGTTGATTAACTTAAGAAAAAAGTATTTTTTTGGCTCACAGTTCTGAAGTTTCTAGTAGAAGATCAAGTGTACTGTTGCCTTGAGTCTCTAGTCAAAGCGCCAAGGAACATATGACGGAGGAAACTGCTCACTTCATAAATCAGGAAACTGACAAAAAGAGAGAATGAGAGAAACCAGAGAATCCCACACACCCTTTCAAGGACACACCACTGTTACCTAAGGATTTCCCATAAGGTTCCAGCTTCAAATGTTCCACCACTTCCCTCTAGTGTAACCTGGAGGACCAGTGTTTTAGCACATGTAACTTTGGGGTCACTGATCTAAGACACAGCCAGAGTCTTATTCAAAAACAGAGCGTTTGCAGAAGTAATTAAGATGAAAGATTACACTGTAGTAAGGAGAGAACTCACTAAAACTCGAATGGTTTCTTTATAAAAAACGGAAAGAAGTCACAAAGACAGATATACACACAGAGGAAGACAACAAGGTGGAGAAACAGAAGATGTAAGAAAAATAGTCAGTAATGGTACCTGGAAAGATTGGAGTTATATAGTTGTAAGCCAAGTAACAACAAGGACCAGAAAGTAAGAGAAAGCCAGGGAATAGAACCTTTTACAACTTTTCAGAAGGATCCAACCTTGTCAACATCTCAATTTTGGACTTTTTCACAAAAACTAGGAGAGAAAAATATATCTATTGTTTTATTTTTTATTTTTATTTTTATTTTTTTAAATTTTTTTATTATTAGTTGTTCAAAACATTACATAGTTCTTGACATATCATATTTCATACATTTGATTCACTCGGATTTCTATTGTTTTAAACCATCCAATTTTTATGCTTTGGTTAAGTTTTGGGAATAGCCCTTGGGAACTAATAGAATCCCCATCATTTCCTGTGCCCTAGTTCTAAAATTTACAGATGTGATATAATCCCTGTGATTGTATTATGTTATATGCTATAATTGACCTTTAAAAGAGGAGATTACCTGAAAGAACCTAATCTACTAACAGGAAAAATTAAAAGCAGAATTTCCTCTGGCTGGTGGCAGAAGAAGAAGACAGGGAAGGCAGAGATTCAAAGAAGATAAATGGATGGGCAGATTATTGCTGCCTTAAGGAGGAAAGGGGTCAAGCACTAAGAAACTGAAGGGAATCTATAAGCCAAACATTGCGCCTGACTGGCCAGAAAAACAAGGCAACAGACCTACTGTTGGAGGAACTGGGGTCTACGAACTACCTAAAAGAGCTCAGGAGAGTTTCTTCCCTTGAGCCTACAGGGGAGATTTTAGCCTGGTGACACTGTGGGCAGAAAACATATCTGAGCCTGCCCAGAGTTCTGTCTTAAAGCAAATGTGGAATAGAAAGTGAGACTTGTTTTAAGCCTCCAAGTCTGGTAGTTTGTTACCCAGGAAGTAAAACCAATGTACCCTTCTCAAAGGTGTCAACAGCCACTGTTCTCTCCTCAGAAGTCCAGTCTCTGCTCAAACAGTTTCTTCCCCTAAGCTCCTGCGGTGACAACATGGTCCATGAAGTGTTCATCTTCCTGATCTGTAAACCCCCGTGAGTCCCCCTTCCAACCTTCTAAATTAAGAATATCCTACCATATGAATATATTTTTTTTTCTTCTTTTTCCAGGCTTGAGAGTAAAAGATCTTCATGAAAATATGTGTTTCATATTATACTCAATGTCATCTTTCTAATTTTATATTTACTATCAACCAATGTCTGTTCAATCAATTCCTTATATTAAACTCTTTCTGGTAAAATTAAGGTAGTGTCTGGGTGCCAGCATGAATCCTAATTAACCATGATTGGCCTTATTCATGCCTTTAGGGGAAAAAAAATAACCCCTAATGAAATGACACCATAACTCCCTTCCATGGTATCTATGAATTACCTGTAAAACTTATTCTCTGTTGAATATGTTTTTGCACCTGGTTGATCAGGTTTGTCATCTCTGCTTTCTTACAATAATGAAGACTATCTACAAAGCTTAATGTTGTTTCTTTGAATGCAGTTGATGTGTCTACATGTTTTCACTAATGTTGGTGGGGAAAAGATGATAATTATGTTTTAAAAAATCTCAAAAAAGGAACTTGTGAGACATTTTCTCTCTGAGGACTTGAGAGTTGGGGCTTCTGGGCCATTGAGTTCTAATACTGAGGCGTCCCCGGCAACACCCCTAGTCCAAGACAACCAGGGTAGAGCTCTGGAAACCACTCCAACCCCGTGGAGCTAGGAAGGCTCTTTCTTTAAGCAGCACCAAAATAACTGATTAAGGAGCTTTTAGAAAATGGATGTTGAGCTGCATGCAGAGACTGAGGGAACCCACTGTACAGTGCTGGGGGCCCATAGCCAGATCTGGGTTCCAGAACTTGTGCCTCAATCTCGGCTAATAACTTTACACCAGGGACTTGCTGATGACTGCAGAATTGTCCTGTGCACAAAGGCTGGATCAGGTGCGACACCAGGGTGAAAAAGAATGGGATTGGTGGCATCACTATGCTCTTCATCCTCTGCTGTAGCTGGAGCTTCCGGCATCTAAAGCTGCAGCGCTGGCTTAAGTAACCTTCACCTGGACAACTCTGAAGCTAGAGCTCTGGAGCCTCAGGAGCAGGGTGATGCCTACGCAGCAGGAGGGGGAGTCAAAGAATAAAGTCACTGGAATCTCAAACAGTCCTGGAGAGCGCATTTTATTAAGGTAAGACAATTTGGTTCTGTCTGAGGTTGCTTTGGCTTTCTTTCAAAAGTGACTGCATTACTTAAAAGACCACTTTTTGTTTAATTATGAAATTGTTATTCAAAATGACGTGAATATGAAAAAGTGGGTCATTTAAATTAAGATGCTACTTCTCAGTTCTCAATAAAAAGCAGTATCTCAGTTTAAAAATAAATAAATAAATAAATAAATAAATAAATAGATAGATAGATAAATAAATAAATAATCTTTAAAAAAAAGTTATGGTAGGTCAGATTCAGGTTCCTTAACAATTAGTCCTGTTTTTTGTTTGTTTGTTTTAAATAAAAAAATTTAAAAAAAAACATTTAAATTCCATGCCAGGCCAATAATGAAGCCAAAAGTGAACCCTGAATTGCCCAATCTTAGTATTACTAAATTATGTTCTAAACTTCATTCAAGACATACTTTAGTAAAGTTTAACATTGAAAAAATAATGTGTAGTATACTCACTTGGGTATTCAAAATGCACACTTTAGTATATATTTGTTAAGATAAAAGCTGAGACCAGATAAATTGCCCAAAGTTTAGTTGAGCAAGAAAATTCAACTTGGCAACATTGCAGAAGGAAAACAATTCCTAATATGCCACCCCACTACATATACAAGTTATATTTACATTCAGGAAAAAGGAAGTGACATTCAGAAACAATTTGTTTGGCTGCAATTAACATTGCCTTTTATGGATGTGGTCTCATAAATTGACAGTTTGTGATTGGCTGAAGCTTGACTGTTGGGGTTGGTTAAGACATAGTTGCTTGGTACAAATATATATATATATATATATATATATATATATATATTTTTTTTTTTTCCCTAATTGGACCTTTCTAAAAATACTAAGCCCTGAGAGCTTGTTATTCTAAGTGCCATTTCTTTGTCTTTTGAGTTGCAATTCTTATCACTCACTCTGAAGACTGTATTTTTATTCTCTTTGTAGGCTTTCAAGAACAAAAATTTAATTGTGGTAAAGTTCAATTTTATCAATTTTTACTTTGGCAGATCTTCCTTGTGATATTAAGTCTAAGAATTTTGTACCTCATTCTTGATAACAACAATTTTCTTTGTTTTTAAATAAAAGTTTTATAGTTTTATGTTTTACAAAAAAATACATAGTTGCTTGGTTACAAGAGTATACGTGAGTTAATATAGTTTATACATCAAGGTAGCTTACAATTCACTGTGTACTAAGACACCTTTGGGCCAAATTTTATCACACAAACTTTATTTGGCTGAGTTAGGCCAACATTATTTCAGTTTAACATAATTAAAATATGAGAAGACTAGTATTATAAATTTTAGAATTTAAAAGCTTTTTGTATCTCTCAAGAACTTATTCAAAAAATATAATTCCCTTTCCAAATAAAGCCTTGGATGTTGGAACAGAACACTGTTATAAATAATAAGTAATAGGTACAAATGAATAATAATAATAACAACATCCCAAAACGATGTATGTGTACAAATAACATCATTGGGAAGAACATGGTGTATAATAGAATATGGAAACAATAGCTTGAAAGAGAATGCTATACAACAAAATTCAATTTGATATTTCTCCTTAACTTCAAACTTATAAGCTTGAAAATTATAAAATCTTGATTCCTTTTTGGGTTGCATAGACAAAGCCTTAACGGACTCTTACATAATCATCACCAAGTAATTATATTCCAGCTGGATGCTTAGTAACTTTCCTTTGACCACAAATTAGTCTGCACAAAATGACAGAAGCCATATTGTATAACACCTTTTATTATTGCCCGTCACTGGCATGTAGATGAGAAAAAATGAGTATATTTTGAATAAGAAAACCTACCCATCCACAAATGTCAAAATAATTATTTTAAACATTTTTTCTAATGCCCCTTTCCTTTTCTATATATATTACACGTTCATTAAATGCTGTTCTCCACTGTTTGCTTTCTCTAAATGAAGTGGAGTTTATATATGAAGTATTAATAATTAAATTGTAGTTCTAGGCAGGGAATTTTCATACTGAGGCCTTTCCCTGCCTTAAAAGGCATGAGGCCAATTTTAGTACTTCATAAGGCAATCGAAAATAAAACAAGCAACTTTTAAAAGAGCCCCAAAACCTCCACTCAGCTTTTCAAAACCTAATCATTTATGAATGAGCCCTGTTTTTCTTGTAGAGAAAAGACATTAAACTACCATTCCTTTCATAATTATGCACTCATGTAGTAAAAAAAAGTCTTCCAATAACTATTTAATTATGACATCATTAAAGAGAAAAAATGAGAGTAAGATTTATTTCTAAATATTTTCTAAAATTAAAAAAGGTAACAAATGAGAAGGATGTGGATAAAAGCATATACCAAGTTCAAGCAACAAAGAAATTGAATAAGTAAATGCAAATTTTTAAGTTATAGCACAGAATATAGAGTGAGAAATTTTACATTAATCATCTTATAACATGATGGGATAATATAAAATTCATTTTCTGCTTTCTGTCTTAATTAAAATAGATTAATGCAGAAAATGGTAGAAATGAAGTGCATTGATAATATAAAAAATACCACAAATTAAGGGTACTAATAAAATGCAGACAGAAGGCATTTTTAAAATCATATATACATGGTATATTTTGGATATGAGATGAGCCCCAATGTCTCCTGGGTTAATGCAGGGCTATTCAGCAGTGAAATGTCTGGATTACAAGAGCTGTAACCTCATCAGTCCATGCTAGTTTTACTGTAAGCAGGTGAGGATTTGCTGGAGGAACTGGGTCTCTGGGGACCTGCCCTGGAAGGGCTTGCTTCCCTGAAGTCCTTTTCTCTTCCACTCTCCTCTCTGCTTCCTGACTCCTCCATGAGTTGTGAAGCTTTGTGCCAGTTGGCCTTTTTGACATGATGTGGTGCCCCTTCTTGGGCCCAGGGCAAGTGAGTAGGCTGTCTCTGTCTGTGGACAGAGACCTCTGAATCTATACCTAGTTAACCAATAGGAAGAGAAATGGATTTTATCAATAATTACATTATATAAGAGACTACGAGTCTCAAATAAACTTTTCCTCTTCTATATTGTTCTTATTAGGTATTTTGGTCATAGCAATTAAATAATATATAACATCAGTTTTCATATTTTATACTAAGAATCGAGTAAGAAGGAAGTGTTATTGAACACAAGGCAAATTTTTGTAATTGTATTGTATCTCTTGTAGACATATAGCAGTTAAAAATTATGAAAAGTAAATGCAATATGGAACTGAAAGTCTGTTAAAGAATTCTATTGCTTTAAAATGATAGACCAAAGTTCATGTTCTAAAAATCACAAGGTAAAGACTATCCTCTGACTATGCCAAATATTTTTGTAATACTGCAGAATGCTAAACTGAGACTTACGAATACACATGAGTATTTTACAAATGTACATTAAATACTTTACCTCTGCATTTATTCTTGGTATCTCTTCAGTTTTACTCATAAGTTGTTATTTTTCAAACTCAATTTTCGTTTTAATAGAATATGCTGAACAAAACTATATGCCACCTTCATCTTTTCACATTGAAGTTTCCTTTAAACATATTTTATAGGGAAGTCTGCACACAACTCTGTCTCTCATAATCTGTAGATTTTCATTTCTTTCCTTTAATTGTTTATGTTTGTTATTTCATTATTTGATGCTATGATTGTTCTATTCTCACTATCTTTTGTACCTCAAACCCCTTCAATTTCCCTGTGAATATGTTGATTCTGGAAGTTATATAATGAGGCAACTTTAATTTGTGCTTATTTCACTGAATTAGTCAAAGAACATAAACAAAAGAATACTGTGATTCCATGCTCTCGAATTAGAAAGAGAACTATTCTTTTCAGCAACATTTTGGATCCCCTGATGTTCAGAGAGTAAGAACTTAAGACAATAAAGGACTTAATGGCAATAGTCAAAGAGGGATGTGATTAAAACATTTAATGGAATCATTTCATGATTTTATTCATTGTCACACTGCTGCATCTTACAGAGATCATTGGAGTATATAAAGGCATGAAAAATAAAAAAAATACATGGTTCAGTATTTTTTTAGTTGCACCTAATTTTAATTTTGTAAAATATGACCACATCGTAGTTATTGTGTAGCATACATACTATATATACCCTGTTTCCAAAAACCACTTTAGTGATTGATCATTTTTCCTACTTGTGCTTCCCCAGTTACCCTGCTATAAGTACATAGTTAACCAATAGGAAAAGAAAAGGATTCTATCAATAATTACATTATATAAGAGAAAACAAACAAAAATGGATCATAATAAAAAACCCTTGAAATGAATGAACAGGTCATTCAAGTAAACTATGAAAAGACTTATATAGTCCTATGTTAATTCTGTTCAGCAGAATTTCAAGTAAAACACATTTTAAAAGTCCTATTGGGACACTGTTGAGCTTTTAATACTCATCTTTATTCATTTTATTCTAAATGTGTACATGGTGTTTTCCCCATCAGAGATTGGGTTCTTATTATACTTCACAATACATAAGGGTGCCAGCACCCCTCCCTGAGTGCTTATCCTTAATATGATGCCAAGCAAGTTAATGGAAACATTTCTTACAGGAGTATTTAGATACTCAGAGGCAAGGGAGGTGGAAAATGAGTTTTTCCCCTGCTATAAAAAGAAAAAGGCACCTATATCCCTTGTTCCCGAAAGGGTCTCCTTCAAGAGTCTTGCCAGGAACCAGGAACGGGGTCTATGCCTTCATTCTTCTGATCTGCTGGTGTGTTAATTTCTGGGCTTCATTCCTTTTGGTATATCAATTCCTAGAGAAATAATATCCCAATCTCCCAGGCACCTTGCAACCTAATCTAGGGACCAAGTTTAGGCTGTGACAATTTGACTCTCCAGGGGAAATTGAAAAGAAAGAAAGTTTTATTATCCTTTGGATTAAGAGACATTAATTAGATAAATTGTTAAGACATAATTCTCATGATATGCGAAATGATTGTAAGACATTTGAGAACAAGCTTTCTCTATCTTTATGAGGTACATGTTTCAGGGGATTAGGAGTCACTGTTTTTAATAGGAAATATGAGAAAAGAAGTTGTATTTTGTGAAATGATTAATCCCATTCAATGCAAAAACTATGGTCATGTTTCTGTGACAAACACTACAGCAATTTTCAGGAGCATAAAACACAATGTTTGCCTGCAAGGTGTCTAGAATTTCAGTGTCCTTGAAGCCAAAGGCGGGTGAAGGAGCTGAAGTATAAGCCTGAGTATACATACTTTAGCAGAAATGCATTTATAGAACTGCATTTTGAGTGTTAATAGAAAAAAAGGGGGTAATATGAATTTGTAACCTGAAAGTTTGGATATGAGTCTCCAAACTGCTAAATTTAGAATGGCAAAATTTTCAACAGGAATACATTCAAGACAAAGAAAATTACATAGATAAATGAATCATGTAAGAATTTGTAGTGTGGGATCATTTATATTACCTGAGGTGAGCCATATTTATGTCTAATTTACCAGCTGTTATTCATTTATTCATTCAAAAAATATATATCTTTAATATTTATCATGTTAAAGGAAAATTTTAGATAATTGACAGAAGTAAGCATAAAATTACAATTTAATGAATTTAGTTAATAAATTTCTGTATATATTGTATGAATACATATTGTGAAGTGAAGTAAAGTATAAATTAATGGAGACTCTCAGGTTTTATGTGCCATCGAATGATTAGAAGACTTCACAGCCAGGGTGACATTAATCATTTGATAAAAATCTTGAATGAAATGAATCTGTTATACCAGTAACAAGGAAAAGTGTTAATAGTGTATACAGTTACCATCTATACTAACAAGCTATTTTCCTAAAAATAGTGGGAAAGACCAGCTTTTAAGAATGATATACATGGGCTGGGGATGTGGCTCAAGTGGTAGCACACTTGCCTGGCATGCATGGAGTGCTGGGTTCGATCCTCAGCACCACATAAAAAATAAAATAAAGATGTTGTTTCCACCGACAACTAAAAAATAAACATTAAAAAAATTCTCTCTCTCTCTAAAGAAAAAAGAATGATATACACTCTGATGAATGTATACTTAATACTGGTAATAATAATCTCTTTTAAAAGCAGAATCAAAAAATCATGATTTGTATATTTTGAAGTTTACCTATTAAAACACATACATTCACGCTTTTTAAAAGTTTCACAATTGTACTTTTATCTCAACAGCTGAGTTGTCATTGCCCCAAAGAAATTCTGCGTTCCTTACCAACATCCTCCAACCACACTCTGACTCCTCACATTCATCTGCTCCAGGCAATTGCTAGTCTATTGATCTGTTGTTAGAAAGCTGTCAATTCTGGACATTTAATTTAGAGACTTGTGTCACAACAGGACTCATTTGTACTTGTTATACAGTGTTTATCAGGTTCATCATATTGTAGCATCTAATAGTATTTTATTTTTCTGTTATTACTGAATAATATTCCATTGTATGCATATACTATATTTTATCCATTAATCAGTTGATAGCTATTTGGGTTATTTCAACCTTTGTACTATTTTATATAATGTTTCTATAGACATTCATTTAGTTCTGGTGTGAACATATGTCCTAGTTACTCAGTTATGAACCTCAGAATGGAATCAATGAATCATGTGGTAACTTTATGTGTAACTTTTTGAGGAATTACACAATTATTTTCCAAAATATATATACCATTTTTATTATAACCATCTTAGTGGGTATGGAGTATTTCCTCATGGCTTTGATTTTTGTATGCCAGTTGAAGAATGATGTTAAACATAATTTTTATGTATTTATTGACTAGTTATTGATCTTTCTTTGACAAATGTCTATTTAGATACTTGATAATTTTTAAATTTTTATTTAATTTTTATTTTTTGCAGTAAAATCATTTATCATGAAATTTACCCTTCTTAACAAAAAATTTAAGTGTATGATACACTACTGCTGACTCTGTGTACAATGTTTTAAAGCAGATTTCTAGAACTGATGTTGCTCAATTAAAAATTTATGACCACCAATAGTTTTTCATTTGCCCTTCCTAGAAATCCCTGGCAACCTTTAATCCACTACTAGCCATTATGAATTTGATTACTTTAGATACTTCATCTAAGTGGAATCATATAATATTTGTCTTTCTGTGACTGGCCCATTTCACTTAGCATGCTATCTTCAGTGTCCATCCATGTTGTCACGTATTACAGAGTTCCTTTCTTTTCAAAGGATGACTATTATAACATTGTATGTATGTATCACATTTTCTTTATTCATCTTTCAATAGACATTTAGTTTTTTTTTGCACATCTTGACTATTGTGAATAGTACTATAGTGAGCACAGGAGTGCCACTTCTTCAAGATCCTTTTCTTCAAGATCTCATTTCTTTTGGATAAATACCTAGAATCAGGACTTTTAGATCCTATGGTAATTTATATTTATTTTTTTGAATATAAACAATAAAAAGCATACTGTTTTTGATAGTAAACAAACTATCTTGTTTCCCACAAGCAGTGTGCAAATGTTTCAATATACAAGTATCTCCACATCCTCATTAGCACTAGTTGCATTTTGTTTTGTTTCATTTTTAATAACAGTCATTCTGACAAGTGTGGTTTTGATTTGCATTTCCTTAATAATTACTGATACAGATTATATTTTCATAGATGTTTTGGCGATTTCTATGTCTTCTTTAGGAAATATGTCTATTCAGTCTCTTTCCTCATTTTATAAATCAAACATTTTTTTCATTTGCTGGTTTACTTTTGTAATTAATTTGTAAGAGTTTGTGTACAGTTTGGACATTAATCCCCTCTTGTATACATGTTTGCAGATATTTCCTCCCACTGTGCAGGTAGCCTTTTCAGCTTGTTGATTGTTCCCTCAGCTGTGCCAAGCCTTTAAGTTGGACTAGTCCACATATTTATCTTTGTTTTTGATTCCCTTGCTTTTGGCATAATATTCATGAAACCATTGCCAAGACCAACTGTGGGGGGCCACCCCTGAGCTATTTGAGAGTTTTCACTGGGCCTTGGAGCCAAAGAGATTTTGGTTTGGCATTGCAAGCTATTTTGTGGCTCCTCCCATTTAATGGATTGCACAATGCATGTGATCTCTGTCTTTGCTCAGCTAGGAAGACTGATCTCCTAGCTCTGGCGTTGGGCATAACCTAGTGGTAACTGGATAGCCTACCTCCTACCTTAACTGGCTAAGACAATTCTGCAGAAAGCCTTTGAAGTTCCCCCAGATAAATAAGCAAACATGGGCTCTCAAGCTCTCTTTCAAGCGTGGAAGCTCTACCCTTAAAGGTCAAAGAGCTCTCCTTGCTCCCACTCTTTAAAACTATTTTCTGTGTAGTGTGATTTTCTGCTGTATTTCTCAGCCAGGCCACTCCACACAGGAGAAAGCAGCTTCTGTGGCAGAGGACCAGAAAGTTTTCATCTGTATCTTATATTTTTTTTGTTTTGATCTTGGGGTTTGATATTGGAGTCCAATTCATTTTTTTCCAAGTGAATATACAATTTTCCAAAATCATTTATTGATGATATTCTCCCCATTGTGTACTCTTGCTTTCTTGTCAAAGATCAGTTGACTATATATGTATCATTTACTGTTGGTCCTTTATGTTTCATTGGTCCATATGTTTAGCATCCTGCAAGTATCTACTGTTTGATAGTAGTTGGCTTGTTTGTTTGTTTTGAGAATGGAGATGGATGCCACAGCTCTTTACCACTGAGTCTTATCCCAGCACCACCCCCTTACTTTTATTTATTTATTTATTTATTGGTACCAGGGATTGAACTCAGGGGTACTCAACCACTGAGCCACATCTCCAGTCCTATTTTGTATTTTATTTAGAGACAGGGTCTCAGTTGAGTTGCTTAATGCCTCCCATTGCTAAAGCTGGCTTTGAACTCGAGATCCTCCTTTCTCAGCCTCCCTAGCTGCTGGGATTACAGGTGTACATCATAGTGCCTGGCCTCCCTTGCTTTTTAATATTTTGATGTGGGGGTCTCATTAAGTTTCTTAGGCCTCAATAATTGCTGAGGCTTATCTCCAATTTGTGATCCTCCTGCTCAGCTTCCTGAATCACTGGTATTATAGGCATGTACCTCTGCCTGGATGTTTACTTTAGTTTGCAATATACTTTGAAAGTAGGAATTATGACACCTCCAGCTCTAATCTTTCTTAGTCTTGATCTAGCTATTTGTGTTCTTATTTGTCTCCATGTGAACTTTAGATTTTTTAAAAAAAATCTATGCAAAAATATAGCAATTTTGATAAGAACTACATTAAATCTATGCATTACTTTGAATGTTATGGGTATTTTATCGAGATTAACCCTTCTAATCCATGAACATAGATATCTTTCTATTACCCTGTGCCTTGTATAATTTCTTTCATCAATATTTTATAGTTTTTAGCATATAAAACTCTTTATCAGTTTTTTTAGTGCATGATCTCATGTTTATTACTAGATACTTCATAATCTTTGTTGCAATAACAAATTGAATTGCTTTCTTCATTTACAAATTAGATACTTCATTATAGAGTATAGAAACACAATTGAATTTTGTATTTGATCTTTTATATGAGAACTCTGTTGGATTTGTTTACTGATTCTAATAGTTTGAATTAAAGGGCACTAAATTATTTGGAAATATTATGTGCTAAATATTTTTATTGGTGAATATTCAGGTTGGCTTTAATTGTTTTTCAAAGGAAAACTACTTCAATGAATATTATACTTACATATCATTTTATACATGGACAAGTACATATATATGTGTGTGTGTGTGTGTGTGTATGTGTGTGTGTGTATGGGAAATTTCCAAAAGTTGTATTAGTGGGTCAGAAGGAATGTGCATTATTGTAAGAATGAAAAAAAAATGTTTGGATTAGTAAAATTACACATTCCACCACAAAACAAAACAAAACAAAAATAAAAATAAGGTCTTTCTTTTATTTATATCCCTTGTTATATTTTTTCCTCAACAAATTTATTCCTAATCTATTTTTTTTTCTAGAAATGTTTGAATCTGATTCTGATTGAATTTTATATACAAAATATTTGTCTAAAATACCAATTCCCAAACTTTTAATAATTTTATAAACATTCATGGCATCTATATTTTGGGGCAAATGTATATTTTAAACTCATTTAAGGGGTAAGGGAGGGGGGCCTAGTGGTGCATGCCTGTAACTTCAGCAGCTCAGGAGGCTAAGACAGGAAGATCCCCAGTTCAAAGCATCCCCAGAAAAAGCAAGGCGCTAAGCAATTCAAGGAAAGCCTATCTCTAAATAAAATACAAAATAGAGCTCAGTGGTTGACTGGCCCTGAGCTCAATCCCAAGTACCTACCCCACCCTCCCCCTGTCCCAAAAATGTAAGGGGCAGGGCACTGTGGTACATGTCTGTAATCCTAGAAATTCAGGAGGCTGAGGCAGGAAGATCACAAGTTTGAGTCCAGTCTTAACAAATTAGTGAGACCACGTATCAAAATAAAATAAAAAAGATTGAAGATTTGGCTTAAAGGTAAGCAATCTGGGTTCAATCCCTAGTACCAACCATGAAAAAAAAAAAAGATGTAAAGATTCTAACTTTGCAAATTTCTTTAGAAAACCTGTTCATGTGTATTTAATCTAGCAATTCTCAAAAGTGTTTGGCGATTATTATCATCTTTTTGAAGTACTGTTTCTTGGGACACATGTGCTAATATACCAGATAATGAGATTTGTTGGAATATTCTATAATGTTCATTTTAAACCCATTGTGTCTCAGGCACTGGGAAACAAATATGCAAATGAGTCTTGTCCTTGAGGCTTTACAATCTTTTTGAATTCAAGGGCAAACATTTTCTCACAGATTGATAAAGATGAGAACTCAATCAAAAGCAGAATAATCTGAAGGAGTCTCCAAGTTATTATCTGTGTGTTATTTATTGATTTTAGATTCATGGATTTTTTCCCCAATTGTCTTTTATCCAAATTTATTATTTTTTGGAGAAACATGGGAAAAAATTAGTATCTTTAACAATAAAAACAGATCACTGTCACTTTATTATTACACAAGCAGAATCACAGTAATAAAACTGAATAGTGTTGTTTTATGACAGCTTGCAGAGGAGGCACGCCATGGTGCACAAGGAGAGGAAGAACACTCTCATTTGGGATTTTAATTTCCTAAAATGTTAAATTGACTTGGACAGTGACCACAGAATATTCCTAAGGAGAATTTAAAAATGCATTTCATAATACTGGGGGAGAGGATTGGCTAATAAAACAGGTGAAACATCATTACTGGTATAAAAATATGAAAACAGGACATTTTTGGAAATAAGAGTCATGAGTTTTAATGAGTACAAATATTAATGAAAGAAGTTATGATATGATAACCCCCCCCCCCAGTTTACCCATTCTCAACTGAGAAGGGTTTTGTATCTGTACCCAGCACATCAATACTCCATGGCTCATTCCAGTACTGGGAAAGGAGAGGATAAAGCTGTCTCAAAGAAATAGAGAACAGGAGAGAGGATTTTTTTTTTTTTTTTTTTTAGAGAGAGAGAGAGAGAGAGAGAGAGAGAGAGAGAGAGAATTTTTTAACATTTATTTTTTAGTTCTCGGCGGACACAACATCTGTTGGTATGTGGTGCTGAGGATCAAACCCGGGCCGCACGCATGCCAGGCGAGCGCGCTACCACTTGAGCCACATCCCCAGCCCCAAGAGAGAATATATTTTAAGGTGCGGGTAGGCTTGTTTTTGAAGAATATAGTAAAAAGATTCTGAAATGAAAAAATTAGCCAGTAAATACTTCATGGTTTTGCAGTTAGGTTACAGAAAAAAAAAAAAAACCCACAGGATAAGTTACCACAAGTTTCTAGTGTATGATTACATGGATTGTGTGCCTTTTTATTATTTTCACAAATTTCAGTATAAGGAAGAAATGGACTTTCCTTGGGAAAAAAAAAGAGGAATTAAGTTTTCACTGAAGACAGAATCAACTGATAATAGGTATTAAAACCTGATATACATTACAGGAACATTGTAAATAAGTGTGACACAGACTACATAGTAGACCCAATGTTAGAGAAAGAAAAAATGTTTTGGATTGGAGCAAGCAAGGGTCACCCTGTATGGGCCATGGAATACGACTTGAATTGTATAATAAAAAAGTTATCCAAAAGTGTCACTGAAACCAAAGTACCAATGGAATAAAAGGAGACATAAGTAAATATTTATAATTTGTAGTAATACTTATTTATATTTTTTTAAAATTTCAATAATTTTGAACAATGTTTATGCCAGGCACTGTTTCAATGCTTTACAGAGTAATTTATCTAATCTGACAACAGTGCTATGAAGTCAGACTCTAATATTGTCATCACGTTCTAAACGAGAAATCTTAAGCACTGAGCCATGGAATTTGAATATGTCCTATGATTCTTTTTTTTTTTTTTTTTGGTCCTGGGGATTGAACCCAGGGCCTTGTGCATGTGAGGCAAGCACTCTACCAACTGAGCTATATCCCCAGCCCCCCATGTCATATGATTTAATTTGAATACGTCATCGACTATGTCACTGAGGTGGATTATACATACTTATATGTTTTGACTTCAGAAACCAAAACCTAACAATTTCACACTGTGCTTTCTTTTTTAAGTCACTCATACCCATACCTACAGACCAAATTAGACACACCATCTCCAGAATGCAGGATTTCCTTCAAGGTGATTTTCACAGTAATCACAGTGCATTCCAATAAATATGATTATTTTGAATACTGGAAAATACAGTGTTTTTTTTCCTTCTTTTTCTAAAGGATCACTCATGAATGGTCTTTGTGGGTTGAAAAGCAGATGACACTGAGCTAAAACTACTGTTTATATCAAAAGTAGTAAGAAAGATTATAAATTTGTATTTTTGAATTGGAAATTTATACTCTTTTACTTAACTTCTTTTCCTTGTTTTACCTATTTTAAAAATGTGAACCCCTTTTTTCATGGTCATTTATATTTTAGTCTGTCATTCAAACCCAAACAAATATTTAAACCCTTTGCTCTGTTAATAATTGAACTCTGTGCAAAAAAAAAAAATGTAACATTAGAATTGACATTGTGCCTCCTATTGTAAATGAATGCATAGAGTGAGACAGCATTTTTATTGATTATTTGCCACTAGAACACTTTATATTTGGCCTCAATAGTAACTCCCTTGATTGCATATCTTGACATGGTTATCTGATTTTGCGTTCAAGTGCTACAGTTAGTTTTTTACTGCAAGCCTAATAGAAGAAAATAGTGCTTCCAAGAAACCATTTGGATCATTATTTTTTTCCTTGTCCTGAATTCACATTTACAAATTCCATTTAATAGGAAAATGTTGCTCCTAATATAATCACCACAGCCTTGTAAACTAAA
The DNA here is from genome assembly GCF_045843805.1 of Urocitellus parryii. Classification (NCBI taxonomy): domain Eukaryota; kingdom Metazoa; phylum Chordata; class Mammalia; order Rodentia; family Sciuridae; genus Urocitellus; species Urocitellus parryii. Next base: position 118,843,401 of record NC_135540.1, on the reverse strand, counting down.
AGCCTAGTGGTAAATTTAAAGAACAAATGCCAGCAATCATGCATATGTATGTAGCTCTCTGATTTACTCTCCACCAACAGAAAATATTTTCCCTATTTAGCTCTTCCATTTGGAGTCACATCTTTGTCACATGGAGTACACGATCTTTAAAAAGTGAAACACAATCTTAACTTTTCATCCTAGCTTGATTGTAAAACTCTCTTGTGGAAAATTAGATAGTTGAGAGAGTGCATTGACTTGTGCAGATAAAGAGGCATCCTAGTAGTCTGAAGAGTTAATATGTTCCCTTCAACACCCTCCTGCTGCCAATTGGCTTTACGATGCCCTACTGACCCAAAACAGCCATGTTCAAATGTACCTTTTAATACCTAGTGAAAGAAATAGTAATTTTCACCACTGAAGAAAATTGAAAGCACATTCTGCCCCATTGTCTAAGCCATCTTTGGGGTCAAACTTGTCAGTTTTGAAATCTGCATTAAATCCCTGGAAAAACATACGAAGCAATGCCCTAGTAATCTGTGGGGGTCAATGATCAAGTCTCAGTATAGTTTAGAAACTTCTGCAACAGTAAAGAATAAGATATAAGACTTTTACTTAAAGGTGAAATTGGACAAGTGTAGGAAATAGCTGCATCGGAGACATTAGGTAAATCAGGAGAAATAACAGCAAAAATGGTCCTATTTCTTTCAACATTGTGTTCAAAGCTGAAGTTCCTTAAAATATTAAAATCTGTTATCTGAAGACTTTTAATTTCTGACCTGGAATAATTTGACACTGTGGGGAAAAGAACAAGTTTTCCTACTCTGAAATATGTAGAAATGAAACCAGCAGCTCTATTTATGCTACAGCTTATTAAAGATGCAAATTAAAAATATCAAAAAGCATGGAGATTTGCTTAACCTTTTGCCAAGTGTAAATCTTTAATCTGATCTTAATATGAACTTCATTGATTTTTCTTTAAGTTTAATGATACACTGAACTTGAGAGATGGTAACACTACCTTTAGTGGTCAAGTATTACATTTACAATTGATAGAAAAAAAGGTTAATTTGAAATCCTGTCAGGAAATCATAGTATATTCCACAATATACATCTACTTTAGTGAAGAACTGACAAACTGCAGTGCCTCGAAGGAGAAATTCCACTGAATTAAAAGCAAGATTAATGTACTTGTAAGTGAATTTGCATTCAACTGTAAAACAATGCCATTATGCCAACTCTTCTTCTTCTTCTTCTTCTTTTAATATTGCTACTCATTTCTGAAGTTTCTGTTACTAAATTATAAGGTTATATAATGCAAAATGGAATTGAGGACACTTAAAATATAGCAGAACATTTTATTTGTAAACAATAGCTCTCAATATTTTATTGCTGGGTTATTTTGGACCTTTTTTGTTTTGTTTTCATTTATAATAAACTTAAATTAACCATGGTACATTAAAAATTAAAAATTTACCATGTAGGAAAACAACCCACTGCTATAAACTTTAGAACATGATTTAATTCAGCAATTTCAGAAGTACTATTAATAAAAACAATACAATATCCAAATGACAAGAAAATAGGCAGTCCTTCATACTTGCAAAAGCCATTTCTTTCATCTTCTGTAAGAACTGGATTTACAAAATATTGTCATAATTATTTGAAATCATTTGCATTACTAGAAACAATAGTTTGAGATTACTTTATCACATTCCAAACCACAGTCTGTCTCTGACAATATAAATTAGTCACTACTAAAAATAAGAAATGGTGATTAATTACCTTAGAGCATATCCACCAGAATTACCAGTCACTGGAACTAGATTTCTTACTGAAACATACTCTTACATCATGTAGGCACATAATTTATCACTTCACCTATTCCAGATATCATCCATACAATCAGAAAATGAGTAAAATGTCTCTGGGGTAAATTTTGATCTTTCTAGTAGAGAAAGAGGAAAAGTGAATAATTATTTCCATGAATATCTGCAGATATAAATGGTTAATTTTATCCAGCTCTTGCAGTATCTCAAAGATATCTGTTCAGGGTAGTTAATATTATAGTCAAATATAACTTCAATTTTTGAAATTCTCATTTGACTATACTCCCCAATTGTTCAAAATTGCTGTCCTTTTTTTTAAATTCAAGAACTCAGTTCTTAAACTGAGAAATGTATAATATAATGGTTTGATTAATGTATTCACAAAACTAGGATAATATCCACTGACATCAAAGACTATTTTTTTAAAGATCATTCTCGAAATTTAAGTGGATTTTATATTATGAAAATTGAGCCATCTGTTTATTCATGATATTTGAGAAAACATTTCATATTTTCATCTTAATTGAATTTTGATTTTCAATTCCTACTGTATTCAATTTGTGAACATTATACTTCTCTGAGTTGTATAGTTGTTTGCTGTTTGCCATTGTAAAGAATTTTGCCAATAATCGAATGCCACTGTAATCCCTTTGAGTAAGATTGAATAATTTTTGTAGGGAAGTCTATTCTATTTAGAAATATTTTTTCTCCTCTATAGGAAAATATATTAAAATGCTCTAGTGGTTTTATTTTCATATTAATTTGTTTTTTTTCACACAAGTAATAAAAAACTACATTTTTTCTTTAAATAATTAGTAACTCAGGTTAGTTCACTCAACAAATCAAAATTCTTTGAAATGACTTTTGACTACACTTATCATATAAAATCTTAACAAAGCCCTCGGGACCTAAAATGGCCATTTTTATACCTACCTACCTGTTAGGTTTTATCTTTAGCTCTAGAACTCATGACTACTATTTGTTTCCACTTGAATTATTTAATTCTCTCCAATATCCTTTCAACAATGATCTGTTAAATTAGTACTTAAGGTAGCCTTGACCTTTTAAACACCCCGCCTCAATATACATACATCACAACCACCATCACTATCTTTACTAAAAATCTGCTATTAGACACTTCCATAACATTATTAAGCTTCCCTGTGGTAAAGCAGAAAAAAAAATAATGTATTTTCCTTCAAACATGGAAATATATGCAACTCTATTTGTGTGTATTTAGTTACTTGATGTGTGTGTATCACAGTTTTCATAGATTTATCATGATATAGAGTATAATACAAATATATAATATCAATGAGACAGAAAGAAAGCACACTTAAAATCATGAGAACAAGGCAAAAGAACGAAAATGAACATGTCTTGACACCTTACTTCTACATTATTAAAGACTATTAATTATGATTAATGATTACATTCACCCAGTAAACCATATCCATCTTTAAACAACAAGCTATAAATCATACAAAAAGGCATTAAACACAGTTTGAAGACACTGAACAAACCTCAGAATTAGAGTCAGATATGGAAAAAATATAGGAGTCCCATTGAACAAGGAAATTAAAAATACAATTATAATAAATATTCTGAGGGCTTTCCTGAAAAAAGAGACAAGATGAGAGAATGCCAGATAATCTAAACAAAGGGATAAAAATTTTATAAAAGAATCATGAGAAATGCTAGAGATCAAAAGCATTATAACAGAAATGAAGAATGCTTTTGATGGGCTCATTAGAAGACTGAATGTGGCTGAATAAAGAATCTTGAACCCGAGAATATAACAGTAGAAGTTTCTCAAACTAAAAAATAAAATGAATAAAGAAAAAAATGAAACAGGGTTTCCAAGAATTATGGAACAACTATAAAATGTCTACAATGACAGAATGTGGGCATAAAAGTTATCATCTTACTAGAAAGAGAAAAAAGAGATCAGGGATAATAAAACTATCTTTGAAGCCATAAATGAATGAAATATTTTTCAAATTTCTCTCAAACTGCATATCACAAACCCAAGAAACTCAGAAGGCATTAAGCAGAATAAATTCAAAGAGAAAGAAACAGAATAAAGAAAGTAGAGCAAAAACAAAAACATAAGAAATCCTGCTCATGTAGGAATATCATATTACAATCAAGAATGAAAAAATTCCCGAAAGATTTCAGGGAAGACAATTCCCTGTTTCATAATGGCACCAAAACAGAAGCTAAATGGGCTTCTATGTAGAAAACCTGTAGTCAAGAAGAAGAGGAATAGAGAAATTAAGAAAAAAAAATATATATATATATATATTACATTAAAAGGAACTTTTTCTACTTCTGAAGTGATATAGATTTATTTAAAAGCAAATGTGGGGTGGTTTTAAGTGTATATTGTAACTAGAATACTCTCTAATTTTTTAAATCAAAAGTTTGGTTAATGAAAAAACGTGTGGAATGATAGAAAATATTCAATTCCAAACACAAATGGCAGAAAATATATTTAAAAAATAAGAATAATGAGTAGGGCAACAAATGAAAAACAGTAACAAAGATGGTAAGTATAAACCAAATTATATCACAAATGACCTTAAATATCAGTGTTCTAAATATGCCAATTAAGCAGAGATTAGCAGAGTGATTCAAACAACAAGAGTCAAATATATGTTATCTACAATAAATGCACTTTAAATACAGAGACATTCCGATTAAAATCAAAAGTTGGTAAGAAGTGTAACATTGACACTAATTAAAATGAAGTGTGTATATATATATATATATATATATATATATATATATATATATATATTTATATTTCAGAGAGAGCAAATTTCAGCACAAGGAAACTTATCAGAGGTAAAGAGGAGACTTCAGTAATTGTAAGAATCATAATAGTCCAAGAAAATATAAGCCTTAATGTGTATGTATCTAATAATAGAAGATAAAAAAACTGATAGAACTGCATGAGAAAGTATGTGGATGCACCGTTTAAGTTGGTGTCTCTAATACAATTTTGTAAGAAAGGACAGATTCAGCAAACAGAAAATCAATGTTCTTGAACTCAATGTCCCATCAATCAAGTGCCCATCATAGAGATCTATAAATTACTTTATTCAAAAATGATAGCAGATTTCATAATCATTTTATGCTTAAGATAAATTACATCATGGGATGTAAAGCATAAATTTACATATTGCAAATAATTATGTAATTCTCCTTTTGATGTTAATGGAATGAAGTTGAAATCAGTAACAGGAAAATAATTGGAAAATGACAAAATAGTTGGAGATTAAGAATATACTTCCTGTAACACATGAGTCAAATAACTCTCAAGTAAAATTTATAATATATTAAACTAATTGAAGACAAAAACAAAGTTTTCAAAATATGTGGAAGGCAGCTAAAGCAGTGCTTAGAGTCATATTAATAGCATTAATGTATGTATATTAGAAAAGTAACATCTAAAATCAATTGAGTAAGAAATGTTATTCATTTTTAAATCACCTCTTCCTGAAGATAGAAGCAGAAGTAATACTTCCTACTAACTTTTTAGGATACCAGCATCATTCTAATGCGAAAACAGACAAGGCCATTACAAGAAAATAAAATTACAGAGCAGTAATTCTCATGAGTACACTTGCGATTTTTTTCAACAAAAATTAGCATATCAAATTCAGTAATGTATAAAAAGAATTATACACCACAACTAAGTGAGATCCATCCAGGTTTATGACACTGGTTTATTTTCAAAAATTGAGTAATGTTTGGGGCTGGTATTGTGGCTCAGTGGTAGAGTGCTTACCTCCCACGTGCAAGACCCTGGGTTTGATCCTCAGCACCACATAAAAATAAATAAGTGAAATAAAGGTATTGTTTCCAACTACAATTAAAAAAATAAATATATTTTTTTAAACTGAGCAATGTTATCTACCACATCAATAACTAAAAAGGAAGAAAAATCAAAAGATCATATCAATAGATACAGAAAATGTATTTTAAAAAAACTATCACTCATTCATAATAAAAACTTGAAGCAAATTAGGAATAAATATAGCTTTCTGAATTTGATAAAGTCCATTCATAAAAAATTCTAAAGCTCATATCTATCTCATGGTAGGAAACTAAATCTTTCTAAGATCAGGGAAAAGCTCAAGATGTTCCCTTTCAATGTACTTTCAATATTCTATTAGAAATCATAAATGATGTAGTAAGATATCAAAAAAAGCAAAACTATATATATTGAGAAGGAAGAAATTAAATCGTCATAGTTCACAAATTATATGATGATCTATATGGAAATTCCCATGTAATCAACAAAAATAATAACAAAGAGTTGTGGAAATACTAAGTGAATAAAGCATGGTTCAAGAAAACAATGAGTATACAAAAGTCAAGCTTTTATTATATTTTTAATACCAGCAATGAACAAGTAGAATTTGAAATTTAGAAAATCATTTTTTATATTACTGTTCCTAAAAAAAACATATTTAAGTATGAAGTTATAAATGTCGAAGATCTTTATAAGAAAAACTATAAAACCCTGGTGAAAGAAATCAAAAAATGAAAAAAAAAATGTAGAGGTTTGCCATGTGCATAGATAGAAAAACCCAGCATTGTCAATATTTTGGTTTTTCCCAACTTGAATTCAATTCCATTTCCAACAAACTCAAATTGCATCCAAAATTTCACCAGTTTATTCTATGGATATCAACAAGCTGTTTCTAAAAATTGAATGGCGTGTCAAAGCACTCACAACAACCCAATTCAGTACTGAAGGGGAAGAATAAAGTCAGAGTACTAACACTATTTAATGTAAAGGCTTTCTACATGGGCTGGGGATGTGGCTCAAGCGGTAGTGCGCTCGCCTGGCATGCGTGTGGCCTGGGTTCGATCCTCAGCACCACATACCAACAAAGATGTTGTGTCCGCCAAGAACTAAAGAATAAATATTTAAAAAAACAAACAAACAAACAAAAAAAAGGCTTTCTACAAAGCTAGAGTAAACAAGATAATGTTAATGTATCTATTAATATATGTTAATAGATCAGAATGTAAAGCCCAGGCAGACTTACATAGACAAAGTTATAGAAGCAAAGTTATTGAGCAAAGACTTTCTCTTCAACAAATGATGTTGAAACAATGGAACAGCCACAAGCAAAAACTAAAATAAAATAAAACAAAATAGACACAGATCTTACACTGCTTTGGAAAATTAACTCAAAACAGACTGTAGCCCTAAATGTAAATGCAAAACTACAGAACTTTAAGCAGATAAAATAGATCTTGGTCTAGGGAACTTTGGATATGGTGCTATTGTTTTTGATGTTATATTAAAGGCCTGACTCATAAAAGAAAGAATTCTAAAAGAGGTAGCCTTGTTCAACCTGAATACCATTTAAATTTAAAAACAACAACAAAAATACTTGTATATTGTTAAAGATACTCTAAGAGAATGAGAAGACAAGCCACAGATGAGGAGAAACTATTTATAGAAGACTCATCTGTTAGTGGACTACCAAGTAAAATATACAAAGAACTCTTAAAACTCTGCAGTAAGAAATGAGCAACTCAAAAAATCGACAAAATTCCTGAACAGTCATCAGGGAAGACTTACTAATAGCAAAATAAGTAATTAAAGCTCTGATCAACATCATGCCATTGTAGATTTACATTTAAAATAATAATGAAATAACTTACCTGTTAAAATAGACCAAATCTAAAACATAGACCAAATCTAAAACACTTACATAACATTCTTACAAGCATGTGCAATACCTGGAGCTCAAATTCATTGCTGGTGGAAATGCAAATTAGTACAACCACTTTGGAAGGTATTTTGACATTTTCTTATAGTATTAGCAAGCTGATACCACACAATCAGCAGTCACGTTCATTGGTATTTAATCATGTGAGTTGCATGCTGTATGATCTTAACTGACATCCTAGAAGAGGTAGTATAATGTTAACAGGTGGGTGGAATTATAGGAGAGGGAGGTATAAACATAGAGGACATTGACAGCAGGGAACCCAGTCTCTATAATATACAATGGTGAATACAAACTTTTATAAGTTTGTCAAAATCATCGAATGTACAATACCAGGAGTGAACCCCATTATAAACTATGGAATATGAGCAAAGATGTTGGTTGATGTGGGTTCATTCAATGCAAATCTGTGTAAGAAATGTGTCACTGTAGTGAGAAATGTCAGTGGGAGATCATGGGTCATTCAGGTTACTGATGATTAGTTTGGGAGATGATGGGTGTGGGGGGATCAGGGGCAGGGGTTATATGGAGATTTTCTGCCTTTCGTCAAATTTGCTGTGCCTAAAATTACAGTTCACTAATTTAAAAAAAAGCATTGTAATTTTAATAAGAACAAAAACTATTTTCATAAGTACTTTGTTTAATAAGGAGCAGTGTGCTCCGTAATCAGCGAAATACACAAAAAAGCAAAGACTGAAAATAATATTCACTAAGTCTCATACTGAAAAATAAAGATAGTCCAGGTGCTTAAACACGGTTAAGAAGTTGTTGAAATTAGATACACAAATAGAAATAAATTTTAAAAAATAGGTGACTTAGGGACTCTCTTGAACAACTGTTTATCCTGAAAATTTTTACTAAATCATTATAGACACAAAGGTAAAATGAAAAGAAGAACTAAGTGATTTGCAACTATCACTCAGGCCTTAAAATAATCAAGTCTTAAACCAATGTCCTTAAAAACCTACTAAGTTGCTAGGGATGTGAGATATAATAGAAATATAAGACTAAAAGTATCAGATAAATAGAGGGAAGATAGTTCACAGAATACAGGTTTTAAAGGAAATAAGACATGTGAAGCCTATGTTGAAAGAAAGAGGATGAAAGAGAGAAAGCCTTAGAAAAAAGATGAAATAATGCCCTTAGACAATGATAAATGGAAGGGTAGATGGAGACAAGGCACAAAGAGAAAAACGAAAGAAGAAAAATTAGAGAACAGTTTTGTGAAAGGTCAATTTAACCTTCACATCAAAGTTTAACTCAATTTCCTGGATACATTTTGAGGTTAGTAATATCTTATTAACTTAGTTTTCTCTGACTATAGCTCGAATCCAAATGTGATTCTTATGAGTGCAGAGAACAGAATGCTGTGTAACTGGCTCATAGGTTTTTGAAGGTTTATGGTCACACTCAGCCAGCAATCGCCACAGCAATCTCATCAAAGATGTGGGCCCATGCACGCCTAAGGTCTAGCAGGGAAGAAGATTAAAATCCTTCATATGCAATAAGGAAGCCTCTGGTTTATAAAACTTCCTCTTTAATTCACAGTTCAGTAGAACAGGAAAAACTTTCAGATTTTGTGATTTCCAAGAAGTTGTCCTGGCCTAGAAATTCTAAGTTCAAAGCACGGCTCAGCTGCTTCATAAACACCACTTTGTTTGGGTTGCCTAGCTTCCATGAGCTTTGATGCACATCTGTGAAAAACAGCTGTCTCATATGATTTTGTAAGGGTTTCAAAAGGATAAGTATAAAAGCACTTTACTGTTTTACTTAGGTTTATTACATCAGTCAAGTTAGTTCTTTAGAAACTATCAACTATGATCATTCTACTTAGTATTAAACACATCGTGCCTAGGAAAGATAAAAATTAGCATGCAACATACTTCACAGACTAGCATATTTAATTCTCAACCATTCATTGATGTGGGTTCTACTGCTCTCTAAGTTTATCAGAGGGTAACTGAGGACCTGGGCACAGGTGGCTAGAAATATGTCCAAGTTCAAACAACTAGTAATTGATGCTGTCAGGATTTCCCTGAGGAAGACCAAATTCATATTTATCTAAAATACCTTATATTATCCTTATACACCATCAGAGGAAAAATTGTTGTATTTATTCTTTTGAAATATTGGTCAGTCAGTCCCAAATTCTGTTCTCTTAAAATGTGGAGATTTCTGCTACAAAGGATTACATAAGTGATATGGAGCTATGAAAAATTATATTAATATCTGCATCATCTGTCCAAAATGCTATCAATATGTGTATATATAAAATACTACATATAAGCAATTATCCCTTTGAAGTCTTTCCTTAGTAATCTTATTTTCATGGAAAACTACTTTTTAGTAATGAATAGATTTGGGAAGTCACATTCATGACTGTGCTAGAAATTTGTAAATCCACTAATATCAAAAATCATAACAAATCTCTTTTTATTCCTTCAGCTGAAATCTTCGTTTTTTACCAGCAGATAAATTTTAAAAGGAAAGCATATAGAAGCTTAGTGAACATGTGTGTGTGTGTGTGTGTGTGTATATATATATATATATATATATATATATATATATATATAATCTGAATTTCTTCAGCAACTCTGTCAATAGCAGTAAATTGAGTGATTTTGGATGCTAGGCGGCACAGGAAATGGAAAAGAATGAATCATTAATGTGGTATGAGACCTACAAGAGTGGACACTGGAAACTGCAACTATACATGTTCCCTGTATTCCAGTTCTGCTAGTGGCCTGCCTTGCCCTCACTGCTTTCTCATCCCCACCAGGAAATGAAACGTTCAATGGAAATCGAAGTGTTTCAGAAAGATTCTAAAATAAACCTCAAATACTTGTTTAGAGAATTCAAGTGATTCAAGTAAGATGTGACAATGGATAAAAAAGTGACTGTTCAAAGTGGCATCATTCCCCCTAAAAGAACTATTTGAAAGTGATTACTTTCATTTCAGGAAGCTACAATCTCAAATTTAAGTCCCGAATCTTGGTTTACTCATTCATTTCCAGATGCAAGTTAATATGATACAAATAGAAAGAACACTATTAAGTTTTAAGATGAATCCCTGTGGTTGGGTTCATCATCATTTGGGAGTTCTGATAATATATGTAGTCACATATGCATATACACACATGCACACACACACACACACACACACACACGCTATATATTTATATGTGAAGGGTTAAAGTTTCTATTTTCATAAGCTACCAAAAAAATATTCTTTCCATTTTCTCCTTATTCTGTATTTTAGCCCACAGTTTGGAGCTACTTTCTGGTCACAGTGCAAATCTATTTGGTAATTTCTATAATTTGCCAAATCTGAACATATTACTTATATTTCTTCTGTATTAACTCAACTAGGCACTTAGGAAAACTACCTTAAAATACCATAGCATAAAAAAAGCTATGCAATCTGCAGCAAATGCTTGATCGACTTTATAACTTGTGAATGTGAAGTGAACACAGAAATGGCAGCGACACACAAAAATGTGATGAAAAACTCATCATTGTGTTCAACTAATCATTTAGTATCAATAATATTTAGGCACAATATAATTATTCTCACTGTCAACCATTAAGCTTCATTCCATCTTTCTGTGTATCTCCCATGGGATCCTTTCATCCACTGCTCCGTAACTATTGGACAATGATTGAACACATGAAGTCAAAGCTCTATGGGATTATCAGTGGCTGTAGACTTCTAAGGTGATTCATAAATCATTCTGGAACAATGAAATACTTACACTTAACAGAGGTAAATTTGACAGTTTAATTGACACTATTTCTTAAAGGTAGTTTAAAAGAATCTCTACTTATAACAAATAAATTGTATATGGTCTAGAGGAAGTGAAATAAGATATTGTAGTATCTATCCTTCTTACAATACTTCTAAATTGCAATTTTCCTGGACCATTCATTTTATTGACATATATGAACATATTTGAATTTTAAAATAAATAAAAAACTGAGGTATAATCACCATATACTAGAATATGAAGATTTTTAGAATAAAATAGTTCAATGAATATTCCCCAATACGTGGCACCATCAAAATCAATATAAAGAATGTGTCATCCTGAAATGTTTCTCCGGGTCTCTCTGTGGTAAGACCTTCACACTGCCAGACCAGGAAGCCATATGTCTGTTTTTGAATCACCATAGATCAGTTGTGCATTTTCTAGAATTCCATGAAAGGGAGAATCATCCAGTTGGTACGCACCTAAGACTGGCATTTCTCCTTCAATATAATAAGCTTTCTGTTTTAAAAAAAAAATGTCAACTGCAAGACAACCTCTGAGAGTTCCTTTTGGAAGTATTCCTCAAGGAAGCATTGCTATTATAGGAAATGAAGACCTGCCAGAGATGTAAAGGTAAAAGATAATGGTACAGAGGACCCTAACCCTGTGTAGAACTGTAGTTATATGTGTGTATATGACTTTTTTTTTTAAATCTAAGAAAGTTAAAAAAAAAACATTATATATATATATATATATATATATATAGAGAGAGAGAGAGAGAGAGAGAGAGAGAGAGAGATTATAGAATAAAATATGTAGAAAAAATATTTTAGTGCAATGTTTGTTTTAAGCTGTGTTATTACAAAATAAATTTAAAAGTAGGTAGCAGAAATTTTTGAACTCCATTACAATCTTAGGGGATTCTTTCCCATCCTACGTGCAATTAGATTGAAACACTATATAATGGTGCATGGTTGCATATTTTAAAAATATATGGGACACGGTGGTACACTCCTATAATCCCAGTGACTTGGGAGCCTGATGCAGGAGGATAGCGAGTTCAAAGCCAGCCTCAGAAAAAGCAAGGTACTAAGAAATTAAGTAAGACCCTGTCTCTAAATAAAAATACAAAATAGGGCTGGGGATGTGGCTTGGTGGTCAAGTGTCCCTGAGTTCAATCCCAGTTACTGCTCCCTAAGAAAAATAATGGGTTTATGGCCTAGGGATAAATTAATATATCTATAATATTTCATAATATAATTGCATGTTATTATATTCTTAATGTTATAACATTATAATTCTACTTCATATAATAATAATTTATAATATAATTTAAAGATATTATAATTTATATTATTTACTAGGTTTCATTTACACCTACCCATCTATATGTTTCCTTCTAGGTAGAAAATATTTTTCCACCCTAAGGTCATTATACTAGAAAAATAAGTTTCATAGCTTCAACTCATATATTCTGTTTATATGTCTATTTTTGCTTCAGTAATATGCTATTTTGAACAATGCTGCAAACAATGTGAGTTCTCAAACTTTATTTTTTAAAAAATTGTTTTGCTTCATATAATAATTATGCATTTCCACATAAATTTTGTCACTATCCTCTCCTTTCCAATAATTTAGCTTGAATTTTGATTGGAATTCAATTGTGCTTAGATCCATCTTGGAAGAATTGTTGTGATAAATGACATTGAATTTTTGAAACAGAAGCATGGTATATATCTGAATTTATTTATCTTCTTTAGTAACTCTCTATATATCACTAAATTACCCTTGTGGCTTTTAGCATAAAATCTTGCACATATTTCCTTAACTATACTATTAGTATGACATGCTACTGTGGGATGGTTTTATTTGTCAAACTGCCTGACTAGGGCATCCAGTTATTCATCAAATACTAATATGGTATTTGTGTGTATTTCATTGATGTGATGAAGAATTAATTTTAATTCACATTTTCCTGGATAATGAAGGTAGACTTGACCTAATGATTTAAAGGCCTTAAAAACAGGACTGAGGTTTCTAATGACTGTGTCCTGCTGCATTCAGAAGCATAAGCTTCTGCTCACTTTCTACTTACACCTTCTGAACAATCAGGACTATAAATTTTGGATTTGATTATCCAACACCAATATCATTCCAGTGAGGCAATTCATTACAAATTACAGTCTCTCTCTCTCTCTCTCTCTCTCTCTCTCTCTCTCTCTCTCTCTCTCTTTATTTCTGTACACACACACACACACACACAAACAGCACATATCTACCTAATTGACTGTTTCTCTGCCAAAGCCTTGTTTGATGCATATGGTACATTCTATTTTAAACATCATTTTTCAAAAGTCCTTCACTAGTTACAATGATAAAATTGAATGTTTATATTGACTTTTTTCCTACTACTTACTCAAGTTACTTATTAAATCAATGAGCTTCTTTTAAAATTTTGTTTAGGATTTAATATACACATTGTGTGTAGACAGTGATGTCCCCATCAAGTAAAGGTCATTTTAGTTGTACTTTTCTATTTCCAAATATTTTCTACTTTTCTTTCCTGTATTTTGTAGTCTATGATCTTGACAGGAATCAGAAGATTAGCAGTGGGATCCTTCCATCAGGAGAAGAATTAGTGATATTCAGGGAACCATTCAGATAGCTGTTTTTTTCCAGCCATTATTCTGCGTAAATTACTCCAGCTATTTCTCTTTAACCAGCAGATCAAGTGGAGGACCATTTATGCTCAGCTGAACACAGGTTTTCCACTTTTCCCATAACGATCCCCATCGTTTCCAAAAATTTCCATTAATTAGAAGATGAGGCCTTTATTTTTTCTAATCTAATAGGTCATGCCTCTGTAATTGTCCCATCCTCATCAGGAAAGCTGTCAAATACTTTGAATGGTCTGAGATTTTATACAACTTCCCATCTATCAAATTATATCGCAGTTTTATGAATGCAGGGAGTAAAAGTAAGACCTCTGGGCCAAAAAAAAAAAAAAAACTTTATTATTCACAGCAATAGTAGTAACCAGGGAATTTGATTTTTCTTGTGGAGATTCCCTAAACTCTAATAGCTACAGAGAAACATGAAGAGGCATAGATGATATCTATATGTGCAGTGGATTGCATTACAGGTGAGTGAATCTACATTACATAACTTGAATCTTTCATAACAAGAGGTAGCACATCTTCCCTTTACTCCAGAGGGAGAAACTATCTTTATTATAACTGTAGAGTAGGTAAACCTGCTTCTATTCCAGAAGGAGACACTATTTTCCAAGTTTGTTTGCTATACAAATATCCCTGAAAGTATAGTAAGAGAAAAGGTTGTCAGTTCAGCTTTAAGATATGCAAACATGTGCAAGATCCTTGGAGAATTCTCTCTATATGAAACTGGATGAATGTTAACAATGCAAACTTTCCCAACAGGATTAGGAATACTATAGTTTCCATATTAGTATTATACCTAAAAAAATATCTAAAATTACACAATAGTCACATTCATTCAAAAACACATATTTGTGCTATATGCTAAACATTGCCACAAATGCTTTAGGTGGCAGTATTATGTAAGAGTGGTCCACTTTACCTTTTGAACATAACCCTTGCTGCTTATTTTGAAAGGAACAAGTTTTTCTTTTCTTCTTCTTCCACTCCCCTTGCCTAACCTGGAGCTGAGATCAAGATTACCTTCGGTTATATGTTCTGCACGGGAAGGACATGTCAGCAGAATAACTAGGAAGTGACTACCTCCCTAACAAGTGAAATTCAGCACACCCTCAGGATTCACCTGGGACACCTGTCAGGGTAACCTGGAATGTAGCCATTGAATAGCTTCTTTAAAAGCCCTGTTTTCCCTAATGGGCAGAATCACAGCCTCTGGGACAGGAGTCCCTGTTTCTCCTTTGCAACTAAAACAATAAAACTTCTGTTTCCTTTTTCTCAAAACTGTGTCTTTCTGAATGGATTGGCATCAGGGACCAAGCTTTTGTTAACAGATATTTGATTTTTAAAAAATAAACCATTCTGTTGTGTCTTTTCATTCAAACAAGAAATTTGAGTGTCTTAGAAATCCCCATGTATCTCAAACAAATATAAATCATTATACTGAAAAAAAAAGTTAATTTTTTTCAGTTTGAAATCTAAAGCTAAACTCTGCTACAGAAAACACCTGTAATTTCAAATGGCTACTTTTCATCACTAGCACTGATAGGCCTCAGGGAATTGATTCTTCCTAGTTCTTACTGATTGCTCAAATGAAAAGGTTACTGTTACAAAATCTATGTATGTGTTTAGGTTACACTGCTATACATTTGAAAGATGTATACCATTTTATAGTATAGATAGAGATCATGGGATGAAGACCCTCTTACATCAGAGAAACAGATCAATTAATAAATGTATTCAGACATAATTAAAAAAACTCTCTCTCAGTAATTTATAAGTTCTTTTCCTCTTCCTCTTTTCTCCTTCACTTACTGTTCTTTATCATTGTGTTTTGATTCATGGTTCTGGATTAAAATTTCAAGTTAACTTGACATTTACAAGAGTTTCACCTGACACTAAGAAACATTTATAACAGGAAATAATAAAGTTATTGAATGTTCATATTTTCTAGAAAGATATGTGAGCAATACTATGACAAATCTATACATTATCAACTAAACAAATATTGAATTAACACTTTTAACAATTTTGCATTTCAAATATTCAATAAGATAATGAATATCTAGTAATATTTAATTAAACTTTCCAAAAAAGGGGAAATATTTTATTTAGTAATTTACTTAAAAGATGAAAAAATAGTAGTTATGTTTAGATTTAGTGCTAACATAATTATTAAAATTTTACAATAAAATAATTCTGAAAACATGAAATAATTTTTAATATTTTAATTTTATCATTACTTTAATTGTTCATTAATACATTCAAAATATTTGTATACTTTGGATAAAATTGTGTTTAAATGTCTGTACTTCACACTTTAGCTATTAAGTAAACATAATATGTATGGTATATTTATCATAGTCAAGCAATTCTGTCATTGTTCAAAGGTAAAAATACAAGATTGTAATATTTTATAAGTTCCTTTTATATTTATTTAATTACTAACTCAAACACTAGTACTTTATCAAAAATATGCTCAGAATCCACATAACACATGCCATCTTGTATTTTTTTTTTGTGGTAGGAAATAAAATAATTTTATTTGCATCTCGAATTATATAAGGCCTCCATTTAAAACTATTGCAAAAATGTGAACAGGGCATGCATGGCAACTGTTCTTAGGGATTTATAGTCTACTGAAGAGAGACATGAGTACAGATATCTTTGTTCATTTGGTGCTGCTCTAACAAAATACTTGAGACAGTAATTTCTAAAAAAACAAAACAAACAAACAAACAAACAACAACAACAACAAAAAAAAACGTGGTTTATGTTTACAGTTGATACTGGAGATTTCTTGCCCGTATGCCCAAGGGCCTTTCTGAAAAGGCTCACTACACTCTCATAACAATCCAACCCTTAACTGACCACATTAGGACCCACCTGGTTCTAATCCCTGAGCCTCTCCCATTAAAGTCTCAAACCCCAAGCCTGTGTTGCCACTCTCAATCTATGGAGAGATGGCCTTTATTTATCATCTCTGACAAATAAGCTCTCCTGTTTGTCTCCGCCTGGTCTCTGTCTTTCATTCTCCCTCACTGGTCTCCTGGTTCCTCGCTTTCCTTTCAAAAGCAAAAGTGCAAGAGTGCACATGTGAGAGAGAAAGGGGATGAGTTCATCCTTTATAGAGATGCCATCCCTGTGATGAGGAACCTACTCCTGTGATGATGTCAGACTTCCCATGAGAGATACCAATTAAATATCCCACCTCTCTACTTTGTTGCATTGGGGATTCAGTATTCAAAATATGAAATTTAGTGAATATATGAAAATTCTAACAATAGATTATTCCAATTAAATTTTTTTGATACTAAATAAGAGTTTTATAAACAGTGATTTATGAAAATAGCAGAGGTGGTAAATAAAATATCCTCATATGGCTAGTGAAGGATAGGGAGAATAAGTCCAAGGACATTTCCCCTATCTGCAGCTGTTGCCTCATCAGCCTTGTCCAAGGTAAAATTGAATAGTTTGTCAATTTAAATCCCAGGCCTCAGCCAGAGGGAAGGAATGCAAAAGGAATTCACACCTGACTGGCACCTGAAACCACCCCCCCCATGAGTCTGCTGACCACAAAAAAATAAGAACCAGAAAATTTCCTATCCACACTCTTGCCCCACTCTAGGGGATGAGCTGACCCCAATACAATGAACTCCAGGAACTACCCTCATGCCCCACCCTAAAGGAAGCCTATATAACCCAGACCCTTGTTTCAGCCCACAGAATACAGAAAACATGATAATAAAATTTTAAATGCCATTTGCCATCCCAAATAGGAGCCATGCAGATGTTAGACTGATCCGATCGACTCCTCTGCTGAATAAAGAAGAGCTTGTTGACCCAGGTCTGCTTCCTGCTTCCCACCTTTATTATTTGTGTGTCGTTTGTGCTTACAATTAGTAAGTTATTTTTAAGAGTTAGGATATTTCACCTGGTAAATGGCTCATTAGAGAAGATTACGAGATATTTAGAAGAGGGAGCAATATCCTACTTATTAAGATTTCTTAAAAAGCCAAGTTTGGACAACAAATTAATGTCATTATGTTTTGTCTAAAAGATAGAACATTGTAGAGGAGATATTTTAAGTTATTAAGATAAATATAATTTGGGCTGGGGATGTGGCTCAAGTGGTAGCATGCTCGCCTGGCATGCATGCGGCCCGGGTTCAATCTTCAGCACCACATACAAACAAAGATGTTGTGTCCGCCGAAAACTAAAAAATAAATATTAAAAAATTCTCTCTCTCTCTTTCTCTCTCTCACTCTCTTTAAAAAAATAAATAAAAAAGATAAATATAGTTTTTATCAACGTATTTTAACTATTTATAAATGTATATAATTCATTTTTATAGCATTAGAGTTTATTTTCTTCCAATATTTTACTTTGTTTTCTAATAATGTAATTTGTTTCTGACAAATCATACTTTGGAAAAAATAATAAATGAAGTAGAAGTAAAGTTACTATTTTAAAATATTGGACATTTCTGGCTTCTTCCAGGACAGTGAGTTGTAAATGGCTACTGATTCATCAAAAAGTAACAGAATGAGTAGGAAGAAACATGCTTTCACATACTAATTAATAAAGAAGACTTAGATCTCCCAAAGGTGACTTCAGGGTGTCTGGTCCCTATACATATCACCTAAATGGATGCTGCAGTTTGGCATAGAGAACACTCAGTGGATCAGGGATGGGTGATGTTGATGTGGTACTACTTCACATTACCTTCAGATAATCATCACACATTACCTGAACTTCCAACAGCAAAAACCCCAATAGCAAGATGATTAAATACCATGTCACGAATTCCCTATAAGGAGGAAGAGTAGATGAACAAATGTGTGGATTGCCTAGATATCTTCAGGAATTCCCACTGGTCTTGTGCTTACTCTAATCTGTAAGGATTGATGGATTACACCTGAAGATACTGCCTGTAAGGGCCAAAGGTGGAGCCTGAGGAGTTATTGGTGGAGTGACAGCAATAGTCTGTCATATCTATGTGAAGCTTCCAGCTCTTTAAATTCACCAGGGAAGACAGACCAGGTTCTGGGCTTCAAAATATATCTATCTCCTCACACAGAACATTTTATTTTCCCAAGAGCAATATGAGTTCACAATAACATAATGATATACCAGAAAAAAAAAATATCTCCTGAGGAAAGACAGCAGTCTGCACAATGCATTTCAAAAGAAGCAGATATAGTTAAACAAACAGATCATAATTCAAATTGAGAAAATTATTCAATTTACCAAAAAACATTATATTAACAAAATAAAATAAGATTTGGTAAATACATAAAAAATCAAGTGGAAATTTTCTGTTTAAATCACACTGTATTTTAAATTGAGTATGTATATATGTACCTGAATAAATAAATCGAAATATAAATGTATGAATGGATACAACTGAAAAATAAATTAGTGGGTTAAAAGATTCAATTAAAGAAATCTTCTAGAAAAATAGTGAAAAAGAGACAAGTGACAAAAATTTAGAAAAAAAAAATATATTGAGGAGAGATGTGTATATGCCCAGATGATGCAACAAAGGAAAAAAGTTGAAAAATAAAATATCTGAGATATTAAGGAACACAAATTTCCAAAAATCAAGAAAGATGAAACTTTTCAGATTAAAATAACTCAGGTTACAGAAAACATGATAACAAAATTTTAAATGTCAGGAAAAATATAGGACCATTTTTAAACAAAAGTCAAATTTATCTCAAACAACTTAACAGCATCTGGAGGTATTGTAAAATAAGGAATTAGTATTTAAAATGTTTGAAGAAAGTATTTGGGCTATTAAATGTGAAATATATCAAACATATCAATTAAATATAAATTCACAATAAAAGTAATATCATGACTAATTAACCTTGTCCAGGCAAAAACTGGCCCCAAACATTGTGAACATAAACAAAACAAACTGACATTCTGGGAAGCAAAGATGTTTTCATATTGTGTTAAAGCTTATTGGTATCTAAAAGTAACATCTGAAAATAGTTAAAGCAAAAACAAATGACAATAAACAACACTGTTGGAGAAACTATCTACAAACAGGGAAGAAACATACCAAAACTACTTTATGAGAAACTGTTAATATATTTTCTTGTTCGCTTCATACTTTTGTTTTATGATATATAGATTTTGTGTGTTTTATTACTTATCGGAAAGTATCAAATACATTATTGACTTTTTGGTATTAATGACACAATTGTTTTTAGTTTATTCTTATTGGTTTCCATTGGAAAGACCAAAAAAGAATAAAAAAGAAAAGAAAGAAAACAAATGAAACCAATGATGTTTTTTCTATTTTTAGACAAGCCAACAGACAGAACTCCTCCTGGAGTATGTTCATGTGTTTCTATTCTCCCTTTTCCTTCAATTGTTTTCAAACTTCTCATCATCTTCACAAGCTCCTCATCAAATGGCCAGTTACTACCATGGGGACCTTTCTAACTATGGAGGTGGACCCTGAATACATATAAAAAAACTTCCTGCCAAAAGTTCCTCTGGCCACTTAATAATGGATTCACTTAAATACACACACACACACACACACACACACACACACATACATATATATGTATATATGTATATATATTTCCTTTTACTCTAAATATACTTATCTATAAAATAATAGATGACATTCTGACCTGCTTTCCACAGTCCTTGTAATATTTCTGTGACTCTAAAAATTAATAAGCTGCTGAAAACAGGTTGCAAAATTTTGCCTTAATAATATTATCAGTTCCAATTTCATACCATGTATTAAGGGCAATTTTTTTATATATTTAGGGTATCTTCCTAAATGACTAAGCACTAATCATTTATTTGCTTGTTGTACGTTATTCTGGAAATATCCAGTCCTTAATGAACCGCAAGTCAGTTCAAGAGTCTTCATGATAAAGTCACTCTTTAAATACAGGTCTAGCTTTTAATCATCTAATGAGAAAATATGAGCCCTAAGGTATTTAAAAATAAGGTTAAGAGGGATTTACACATATCATAAAGAAACAACAGAAAAGGAAAACCAAGCAAGGAAAACAAAGAAATGGAAAGGAAATGCAAGAGAAAGGCAAGTGACTATCAGTATTCAGCAAGATTGTCCATCTATGAAGTGACAGAGCAGCAATATAATGAGTCCACAGAATCCAAAAACACTCTAAATTGCCCCACAAACTACTCCAGCCTCAGAAGAGCAATAGTTTTTCAAGTGGTTCATCTGGCAGCCATTTTCCTAGGTTATTGCTTTTATATTCTTAATAACCCGTAATTCCTTCTGAGTAGTATCTCATAAATGCACTGTGTAAATAATTAATTGGGTGTTGCACAGTTGTTATTCTACATATTCTATTAGCATTCATTGATTCTATAAAAGTCCATTTTACTTTCCTTTCTCACATGAACCCTTGTACTTTGCTATTTAGTTTAGGTAACACCTTGATATTTATTTATTCTCAGCAGACATAACTCTGAATAAATGCTGTAACAATTTTAAAACATCCCCACTTTGTCTTACCTTGAAGAAATTAATTTACATATGATCACTGACTTTATCAGCATTGGATTTCCTTGGTTTGAAATTAAGTCACTGGCTATCTTTATGATCTACCATGCCATATAATAAATTACATACATGTGATGTATGTGTGTGCATGTGTGTGCGCGCACACAATATGATAAAGCATAATTATACATCAGGTACTGCTTTGGGTATCTGAAATACACATATGAAAAATTAGACAATTATCTTATCCTCATGAGTCAATTAGTAATCCAGTGGAAGAACCAGTTTATAATGAAGAAATGAATGTATAAACAGGGTACAGTGATGGAAATTAAAATGGAGTGTTTGCATTAGAAAAATGGATCAAGAAAGATATTTAAGAAGAGATAGTACTTGATAAGAAACCTGTAAATAGAAGTCTCTAATTTGTACAACATGAGGAGGAAGATGTATGTCATGGGTCTGCAGGCAACACAGCCTGGGGACAGGAATCTGGACTTGATTAAATGGCTCAGCTAGTGAAGAGGGCAATAAGAATACAATTAGGATGAAGTACATAATTATCCTATGATAAGAAGTCATGAAATAGGAAACTTAATTATGCTAAAGAACCCCTAGAATGAGATATCCATTAAAGTCAAGACTCTAGAAAGCAAGTGTCTGTTACCATAGGGAAAAGAGGATACCAGGAACTTTAGGAATATAGGTTAGAGTCATTCCTTGTAAAAGATAAAATCCTTGCAAATACTGTGAATTGAGTCCTTGAGACATTCAATATCTGCACTACAGATATTGAAACAGACTCTGCTTTTAAAGATACAAGGCTGATTAACCGGGACCCAAATAAGCAATAGGTGGCTATCATCAATTGCACTCACAGTCTTGGGGTAAGTTTAAGGTACCAGGACCTATTGTGCAAAAGAGTAAGAAAAAATAGGCATCTTAAAATCAGAAACAAGTCTTTGAGGAAATGCAAGAAGATACAGTATAGCCACACAATCCAACTCATTCTAAGAGACAATTATTACTAGTTGATTAGGCTCTTTCTCTCTTTCTAGAAAATCTTTCAGAAACCTGTTCTTATGAATTGACCCAAGAATCTTTGATTGGATTGGATTGGGGTATGACATTGACCCCAGTAATTTGCACAAGTTCCACAAATAATTATAATTGGCACCTAGGGTTGAGATACTCAGAAAGGATTTGGGTTTTTTTTTGTTTTTGTTTTTGTTTTTGTTGTTCATTAATTAGCAAATTGGAACATCTGGGGATGATTTTAATACCTTCTCACTTGGTAGAATGAAACTTACTACACTTATGGAAAGAAGTAACTTAAGTTGACATGCCAAATATTCCTTGATATTAGTAAATCAAAAGAATACAAACAGCTAGAGAAAGGAGAATAGTGGAATGACTTTAACAGATATGATAAGTCCAACCATTACTCAAATATATTACCTTTTCCAAGTCAATCCTTATTAAATGGATTTATAAATTACTTTTATCAAAGGAATGTATGACAATTAAACACAGTGATATCATTAAAGAACTAAGAAAATTACCTTATACATATTTCAGTAGATATGTAAATTTCAGTAGATATGTAAATCTGTTAATAATAACTATGATCATGCTGATAACGATAATGATGATAACCACGAGGAGAAAACTGGAAAATCATTTTTCAAGCCCTAAGAAATACATTGGGGAGTGGTGAATGTATGACACCAATATTGAGAAGCATCATAGGCCAACAATTTCAATAAATATGAGAGAAAATCCTATTAGAAGGAAAACAAAAACACTCACCTGAAGAAGGTTGGAACAATAATCATAATAAGAAGTAGAGTCAGTTAGTATAATAAATTAAAATTACAGTCCACATTGATTTTTGCTTTAATTGCTTATGACATCAGTTAGATTAAAATAAATACTCTACAATGTCCCACTTATTTATTTATTTTTAAAGCAGGTGTGAGGTTGATACCAGTCTTTGAGCCACTATGGCAGAGAATCATGACTGCACATTTCCTACATCCAATGATAGTCTGTTTACAGATAAAGACTAATTTTGATGATGATGACTTATGGTTACTTACCAGTTTTCTTGTGAAAGTGGAAACAAATTCCCTGATCTTTCTTGAATACTGACAGTAATTTCTGTGTAACTAAATACTGATACTTGTTACTGGTTTCAATGAAAGATTACAGCAATTGGGCCCAAAGGCATATCAATCACCCTTCCTTTAAATATTTTTGAACATGTATTTGGAACAGTTAGTCCACTAATACAAATTTTGTTCTAATGGCTTTCTGATTCCATTAAAGTTTTGCTTGGAAAATAAAAAGGCAAGAGGAAGATTCTGGATTTATTAATACAAAAACTTTGGGGAGGTAAATAAAACTCATCTTCATCAATGAATACAGAGGATGAGGATATTTATGTATATGAATGATTACTTAATGTGTCCCTAAAAAGAGAGATGGTTGCCCTGTTTGTTCATGCAAATCAATCTTCTATCACAGCAATCTGAAGATGTTATCAGAGTGCATACAGTGAGAGCTGGGGACTTTACACTTCCTCAACCAAACTTGTTTTTACCTTTAAAGTTACCTGATATTCCAGCAACAGTGACCAAACAGAGCAGGCAACACAAAACCATATTCCTCAGCATGGCTGTGGCAGATTGATCACTGTGGATATTTTCTATTATGAAGAGGCTTTGCTACTCTATCACTTTGTCATATGTTAGATACTTTTTATATTATTATGGTATTTCAAACAACAGAACTACTTGTAAAGAAAGTAACTGCAATTCCTGGAAGGTAATATCTAAATCCTTGTAATGTCCTGCTGACAACAGTGTCTGTGTTTATTTGGGGATCTTGGAACACACTTTAATTGTCTAATGGTATAACTTATAGTGGTAGTTTTAGAACATGTAGCATCAGTTTAATCTTTGGCAGTGCTGGAAAGTGAAGAAAGTCCAGTGAAGTAAGTGAAGGTCAACATGTCCCTGTGGACAAAAATCTCAGTTGTCATATGCACACCAATCTTAGCTTCTCTAGTTAGCAATCCTCTGCATTTGTTATCACAATTAGCAGAAATTTAGCAAAGTCTGCAAATCCTCCAACAAAGGACAATTCCCTGTGATGACCTTTCCTAGACTGTTCCATGTGTTACTTCTTGGCTGATTTTAATCTGTATCTTTTTTTTTGCAGTCAGAATCCATAACAATGTTAATTTTAATAATGTCTTCAGTGAGCTTTGTGAGCACTTCTAACAAATTACTGAAACTAAGGACCACATTGGGGAATTCTACACTTGTCATTGGTGTCAGAAGTGAAGGCACTCATTGAAATCTTCCCAAGCTTTGTGACTGTTTTCTGCATTGTTTTTGACAAGTTTAGTGTTATTTGTATTTTATTCTTTGTTTGTCACATGTCTTTTCTCTTTGATTATTTTAGTTAACTTTTTTTTTTTAACTTTTCTCATTGGTTTCAAGCAGTATGATGATGTATTTTTCTTTTTTTTTCTATCTCTTCTTCTTTGGTTCATTAGCTTTTCGATATATGGGTTTATGGTTTCAATACAGAGATGTTTTCAGCCATTTTCTGATATTTCTTAAAAAATTATTTTTTTTCTAACTATATTTCCTATTGGTTAGTTTTTATTGCTATTTATTCACATTCACTTCACTTTTCATACTCAATGTCTAATCTGCTATTAATAATATCCTGTTTATTTTTCATCCCATTCATTAAAGATTTTTCTCTAGAAATTTCACTTTGTTCATTTTTGACATGTTCCCTGTATTTACTTTATATAACTACCCTTTTCTAATTTCTAGCTTCTTGAACATATATGATACAGCTACAGAACTATTTCAATATTTTTCACTAATTCAATAATTTCTTTTGTATTTGAATTAATTATTTTTGTACCTGGATTTTAACTCAGGGTCACTTAACCACTAAACCACATTCCAAGTCCTTTTTATTTTTAATTTTGAGACAAGGTCTCACAGTTACTTAGTGCTAAGTTGCTGAGGCTAGCTTTGAACTTGCGATGCTCCTGCTTCCACCTCCCGAGCCACTGGGATTATAGGGTTTGGCACCATGTCCAGGCCTGAAATATGCTAATTATTATTATTTTTTAAAAATTATCATTACAAGTTGCAATCTCTGCTTAATTGCATAACTAGAAATCTTTGGGTTCATGAAGGTATTGTAATTTACCTTGTTGAGAATTGGATATTTTACATTCTGGTAAGTATACCTGAGTTTTAATTCTGGATGATTCTGTTCTACTATCATTATAGTTCTTATTTTTAAGAACTATAATGGCCCATGTGCAGTGTTCAATATAGAACAATTTTATACTTTTGAGTAAAAAATCATTTTGAATCATCAAGGGATGTCCTATGGATTATGAAGATTCCTACAATGGCTGATGAAACAGAAACTTGTCAAAGTCTTGTATCATTCAAGGAAGAGTATTGCTGAACAGTGTCCTCCTACAGACTTATGACACTATGCAGATGTCTAGAACTTTCTCTTTTTGGCATTTTCTTTTGAGTATTCCTCTACTGTCTTAATCCCAGTAGCCTCACCAAAATTAAGATGGCTTTTCTCAAGGAGACTATTCATAGTTTTTTTTTTTTAGGCAGTGAGCTTGACAAATCACAGTGTTTACATCATCTTATTTGCATTACTTATAGTCTATTATTTTTTGTTGCCTAAAGTCCAGAGTATTGAGATATGACTTTAATGCATTTTTACAGTTTTGTAATTGTTTCTGTGGGAGGGTAAATCCAGCTTCTATTATTCCATTTTGACCACAACTACAATTTTATATATAATTTTACATATAATTTTATACAAATATTAGTTAATAGGTTAAGCAGGTTACCTAAAATCACAGGGCTAGGAAGAGATTTTGAGAGTTTCAAATCAACACTAAAACTTGTGTATAAACTTTTCATGTTTAATTTTCAAAGATAGCATGGTAAATTTCATAAACATCACTAAAACCAATTACTGACACATACCATGGTGTTCTTTTCCCCTAGATTACATCATATTCACCCTCTGAAATTATGTTATTAGTATATTGATGCAGCTTTCACATAAAGATGACACTTGCTGAAATTTTGTTAATATTTATGGTGAGGAAAAATGTTCTTTCAGCACTCAAAAATCATTAATACATTTTTAGAATGTATTTTTTATAATCACTAAATATAACAAAATTTTTACTGAAAGTATAAATTAATACACTGAATTTTTCTATTAAATGCTTGCCAATTTTTCAGTCTGACAGAAAAATTCTAGTAGCCAGGCTAGCAAGCAAATATTTGGCAAGCAGTGCATGTCTAATAATGAAACTGATAATGATACTTCTTTTACACAGCTGTAATTGAATAAATCTAATTGTCTCTTCTGCTTAATGTTAATGCTAGGTTTCAAATGGTTGTATGGACAGGAGAGCAACATTAGAGGAATTACTCTAGTGTTGTTTTCCTTCCTATACAGTGGTTGGAATTCAGGCAATAAAGTTAAATGGAAAAGGCTCTATACTTGATTTTCAATTATAGCAAAAGCAGGGAGTCACAATTATTCCTTTCATTACCACAATGCTCTTCATTGCTGCCTGAGCAATACCTCCTCTCTAGTTTTGTTTGGAGTTCCTGTGACTCAAAGTAAAGAGCACTCAAAAATCAAAGGTTAAAAGTAAATGACCAAATTTCATAGAGGTGAGAGGTAAAAATGTAAAAATTTGCATTAAAAAGAAATGGTGATGAAAATTTAATAATTATGAGATTGACTTCCCGGAAGATTCCATAGAGAAAGGGAAAGCTTGGAAAGATTTAAACATTGTTTCAAATTTTAATTTGGATAATATTGCAGTTTAGCTGTTTAAAACTTAATATTCTTCAAATAATATTTGTCAATTTCAATTAGAATATTTTCATAAACCTCTTCATTTTCTACATTGTGACATTTGCAAACATTTCTCAGGAGATTAAATCCAAGAGTACTGAATTAGCTATTACTAGGCTTTTTCTCCAGTTCATTATTTCTCAGTCCAGTGTCACACACCTAATTATACAGAATTGTTTTTCATGTTAGTTATATGACACATTAGCTTCTTTCTTTTGATAAATACTTATTGTAAATCCTATGTTACTGAGCTTTTGTCTTATAAGTTTAAACTGCTGAAACTGAATAACATATACTGGACAGTTTAAACAACAAACATTTATTTCTCACAGTCCTAGAGGCTTCCGTTAGCTCACCAGTGAGGACTCTTTTCCCGATACAAATAGCAGTCTTCTCCTTGTATCCTCACATAAGAGAGACAAAGCGTACTTTTTTTATTTGTCACCTTTTAAGTACATCAATAAATTCACAAAAGGTTGCACCTAATGCCCTTATGTTTCTCAAAGTCTCCATCTTCAAATATCAATACATTGAGAATTTAGGTTTCAATGTAGGAATTTTTATGGTGTCACAGATATTCAATCAATAGTAGTAGACTTTGCTGGTGAAAAATTTAAGGAGGCTGCTAATAAAAAAACTTATTTTTGAAATAGCACTGAGAAACAGAAAATTTAAAATAAAATTATTAAAGTTCAATCTTTACTACTGAATATTGCTTTCCAAAGAAATTTGATAATTAGGTATTTGGTCCATTAGTTTATTAAAGTGGCCTAAATAGAGCTTACAGCTATGCAGAAAACTAAAAACAGAAAGCATACACACTCTCTTGTATACACATGGACCCATGTAAACACCTTGTGCATACGTACATGGATAGGTGTTCATTTTACTCATACTTTATAAATGAAAATCCCTCACTGAAGACTTAATACTTTATTTTTCTACAAAAAAAAAATTACAGAGTTTAGAAGTTTTTAGTAGATTCCTATGGAAATGTATTCATTTGACTCTCAAGAAAAAAAGAGTGTATATTTAGAACAGCAAAACTTTTGGCATAATTTTGAAAGAGCGACATCAATGATCACATCTGCATTATATATTTCTCAGCAAAGATATATGTGCATTTGTACAATTTTTTTATACATACTTGCTAAGAATTATTGTTACCATTTAAAATACTGTGTACTTCACCTTAGACTACTTATGAATGTAATTATTTTTCATGAGTTGGAAGTGAAAATGGACACAAAATTTATGCTTTTTAGACCACTAAAATGCTCATCAGTCCAATGAGATTATCTATTAAAACAATTTTGCGTAGTTTTATTATTTACATTGTTAACCATTTTTTTCAAAGAATTTATCAATTGTTACATGTTGTAGTGAGAAGTTCAAAGAGGGTTTGTATGTTAAACTTCATTTCTTGTTTTATTTCACTTTTATTTTGTGTATAAGCAAGTCTTTGTTTACATAAGAATAATCTGTCACATCAGATAATTGGCTATTTCCAATCACTTCTTGAAAAAAAAATCAAATCTTTCGTAGATATTTTTATTTCTAAGTATTAATCTTTAATATAAATTTTCAATATTCTATATTAATGATCATTTAGTATTATGTCATTTGATATTATACTTAAAATATGTAACACATCTTAAGATGTGGAAATTTTTATGAAACATTTCTGTTTTATTCTAATACTGGATTGACATCTGTTATTATTCAAATTACACATAATATGATTCTTACTTACTTGGAGGCTTACCTGAATGTAATTTGGCAAGTTGTTTTATTAAAGATGCCTATATTTTTCTTTCCACTTGCTCTGTTGCAATGTGACCTTGAAACTCACCCAACAAGAGATGTTACATATTTTGGCTCAATTATAAAAGCATGATCTTTTGATGATAATCATCATCCTAACAAATGTGAAGTAATATCATATTGTAATTTCTTATTTATATTTCCCTAATGACTGATGATGATGAATATTTTTACATTTTTTTTGGCAATTTGTTTGACTTCTTTGGAATAATGTCTATTTCAGTCTTTTGTCCGTTTTTTAACTGAGTCACTTGGCTTTTTTGCCATTGAGCTCATTATATCATTTAGATATTAACTCTTTATTTGGCATGTGGTTTTCAAATATTTTATTCCATCTTTGAGTTGCAAATAATACAATATATGTAGATCAGTAAATGTATCAAATCACATTAACGAATGAAGGATTATCCCAATAAATGTAGAAAATACATTCATCATCCTCTCAGAATACAAGTCTTGGAATATTAGGTATAAATGTACCTCAACATAATAAGGGCCTTGTATCACAAAGTAACAAGAAACATCATACCCACATATTGATGAAAAACTGAAAACTTTTCCTCTGAAATCAGGAACAACAAAAGCACATCCACTCTCACCATTTCTATTCAACATAGTACTATAAGCTTGGCCAAAATAATTAGGTAAGAAAAATAAAAATTTCAATCAGAAATGAAGAAGTAAATTTATCTCTGTAGATGACATGATATTACATATAAAAAATCCTAAGGACTCCACTAAAAAATCTATTTGCATTAATAAACAAATAAAGTAACATTTCAGATTACAAAAGCCAAATTAAAAACAATTGTTTCTTTATAATACCAAGGAATTTAAAAATGAAAGAAATTTAGAAAACCACCTACAGCATCAAGAATCAAATATTTATGAATCAATTTAACCAAGAAAGCATAAGATACTTACATTAAAACATATAAAATAATAATTAAATAAATTAAAGATACATGTAAAAAAATATATTATGCACTCAGGAGTTAAACATAAAATGTAATTTTGTCAAAATATCATATTACCCAAAGCAATATACAAAGTAAATGTAATTCCTACTAATATTTTAATGTCATTTTTCAAAGAATTAAAGAAAACACAATACTAAAATTCACATGAAATCCCAAAAGACTCCAAATATCTGAAGTGGATCTTAAAATAAGAAAAAAATAAAGCTGGAGGTACTACCTGTCTTTGTTTCAAATTATATTACAAAGTTATAGTAATCAAAATATATGTTTTTCCATAAAAACAGCCATGTAGACCAATGGATCAGAACACAGGGCTTAGAAATAAACCCACACATTCATAGTCAACTAATCTTCAGTAAAGGTCCAAGATTACAGAATAGGAACAGGACTGAGCTTTCAAAAGATAGTGTTGAGAAACCTAGATATATAAAAGCCAAATGATTACAATGGAACCTCATGTTAATGTCACACACAAATATCAACTCAAAATGGATTAAATATTTAAAAGGGTGACACAAAATTGTAAAACTCCTACAAGAATTCACACAGAAAAAGCTCCTTGACTTTGGTCTTGGCAAAGTTTTTTGCATATGCTACCAAAGCACAAGTGACAAAAGCAAAAAAAGAAGTCAGTAGATTTAATGGAATTGAAAAATCTGTGCATAATAAATAAATGAATCTAAATAAGGAATATATGTTGTATTAGATTAAATAAGAACATATTGAGACCATAGGAATTATTAAACCCATGTTATAAGCAGTGGCACAATGCAGAATTACATAATCATTCAATAACTGTAATAATATTTAAAATAAGTAGTCATAAAATTATAAATTTTGAAAGTAAAACTTATTAAAATATTTGATGATAAAATTCTGGAAAATTGTTCTATAATTGAGAGCAGAAGCATTAGTTATCAATAGCTACATAAAATGCTTACCCAAATTACCACAGTCAGTACATAGGAACTCTTACTTCTCTGGAAAAGATCTCTCATAATGTTGTAGTTAAATTGTCAGATGGAATAACAAATATAAAAGAGGCTGGGGTGCTTCAAAAATGGCAGGTTTTAAATACCAAATGTCTTCTTTGATATAATGAGAGCAACTATGAACAGAGCAGGCAGGAAGAGCAGGAAGAAAAGATTAACATTAAACAGAGACATGAGATGGGAGGGAAAGGGAGAGAAAAGGGAAATTGCATGGAAATGAAGGGAGACCCTCATTGCTATACAATATTACATATAAGAGGTTGTGAGGGGACTGGGAAAATTAACAAGGAGAGAAATGAATTACAATAGATGGGGTAGAGAGAGAAGATGGGAGGGGAGGGGAGGGGGGATAGTAGGGTATAGGAAAGGTAGCAGAATACAACAATTACTAATTGGGCATTATGTAAAATTGTGGATGTGTAACCGACGTGATTCTACAATCTGCATTTGGGGTAAAATTGGGAGTTCATAACCCACTTCAATCTAATGTATGAAATATGATATGTCATGAGCTTTGTAATGTTGTGAACAACCAATAAAAAAATATATATATTAATAAAAAAAAAAGGCAGGTTTTTCCTGGTTGTTGATAGGACTCAGTTTGGACCTATATGGGATTTCTCAAGGTTGCTTGAGTGGCCTCCCTATGTGATATCAGATCCCCTGCCCCAGGTGCACTTTAAAGAATGAGAACATGGATGAACAGCTTCAATGCATTTTATATCATAACCTCATCAGAAATAAAGTATTATTTTTGCCATTTCTATTCATTTAGATCCACTAAACCCAACCCACATTAAAGCTAAAGAAAAATAGCATTGTTTTCAAAGAGATGTAATAAAGAATTTTTGTACATACTTAAGACTACCACTATCATTACTTTCACATATTAATTAAAGTGCACTGCACATAGTTTGACATGATAAATTTAAAAAATAAAAAAGAACTGATCTTAAAATGATTGTGGAGTTTCTGCCGGGTTTTTGTTTTTCTATATAGTTTTATTTAGATGTAATTCCAAAATTCAATATATTTCCAATATAATATTAATTTATTAACTTAAATATAATTATTTTCATAAGAAAACCTACCAAATGTTTGCATGTAATTGGAAATTGGACTAACAAATTGATGTATTTTTATTTAATAAATACAGGTTATTATCTAAATAAAGAGTAATTGATTTTTAATTAACCTTAAAAGTTAACCTTAAAAGATTTTGATACACATTATTTAACAAATTTAACTGAAATATTATTAAAGAGGTCAAACTATTAAATATTTAAACTTTGTGAAAAATTTGCTAGGATATGACTGACTCTTCATAAACTGGCTTAAGAAGTATCTTAGTCTGTGTTGTATTGCTGTAAGAAAATATGAGAGTCTGGCTACTTTATACAATAAAGTGGTTTATTTGGATGATGATTTTTTTAAATCTTTTTTTTAACCATTATTTTATTTTTTCATGGTTCTGGGGATCAAACTGGAACCTCACACATCCTCGGCAAGTGCTGTACCACTGAGACAATCCCGGCCCTGGATGATGATTCTTATGGCTAGAGTGTACATGTTACCAGTGTACTGGTGAGGGGCTTAGGTGTGTTAAAACATGGTGCATGGTATAGAACTGGAGTAGTCATTTGTTGTACATGGAAGAGGCTAAGTGCATGAGGTGGCCTTATTTAGTATTACCTACTATCTTGAGGACTAATTTAATCAGTGGGGCCAGCATCAATTCCAAGGTGAGTACTCCCAGGACCTAATTACAATATACTGGACTTTTTAAAATATTTTGATTCTGAGATTGTAAAATAATCTCAAATTCAATATTCTTTAAACAAAAAGACAAGAAAACCAATTTTCTTTTGTGTTTTCAAAGCCTCTGCATTGAATGTTCCAGTGTTTAATATGATCATCCATTCCACCAACCTATATTGTAGAGATGATGATGTTGGAGATGGAAATGAATTGAGAAAATGTACCTCTCATGAATTATTAGTGATTACTCCATTTTTTTCTAATGCTAAACAGAAGAACATTTCCATAAGATCTATTATTAGGCATTCATTTCACTTCATGAAAGTTATACCTTGGTGAACTCAAGACCAGTCATCTTAGGTTTTCAGGCAAGAAACAGTTGCCTCTGGAGGAGACTCATACTTGGCATTTCTGAGCTGTGATTGTCTCCCTATCTTATTTACCTCCACATGCCTCCCTCTAACCTGTGGAAAAAATAACAGCAATTTTACAACAATTAGTCCACCATTGTCTTCAATGTAAATGAAGTATTGATGTTAAATAGCATCCTTTAACCATCACCATGACCATAACTGGCATCTATATTGTTCTTGAAAAGCATATATTAATATTTCTACAGCATCATAGCAATTGGTCTTATGATTTATTTTAGCAGGAACCAGGATCAAGGCTTCCATCATAAATTTATGCAAGTCCTATTTTCAACTTTCAGATTTTCTTCAGTTCAGTTCCTTGTAGATAGTACTGTCAGGCTAGAGTAACCCAAAATGGAAGCTCATTGTCACCCTTATTATTTTTCCATCCATGAAGCATACATCTATACTATCTTCCCCAAAATTTAAGTATCATCTCCATACTTTGTTTCTTAAACTATATTTATTTCTTAAACTATGTTTGTGGTTTTCTTTTAGTTATAATGCTTTAGGTATGGAGATGGTTGTTGAAATGGTTGGAGAAGCAAAGAAATTAACACTAACTGAATATATTTCTATTATTGTTTACATCATTTTCTATTTCCTATGTTATTCTAAATTTATTTCTTCATATGTTTTCTCATGATATCAAATTAATATATACTAAGGAATGAACTAAAAAATTTAAATTCCCTATATTTGAAGTCCATTAATTCTAATAATCTTGCTAAGATGCTAATGTTTTGAATATTACTTGTTAATTGAGGCATTGAAATTTTTTGTGGTAGTGAAGAAATCTAAAAAACTTAGTATTACTCTGATTTTTAATCACTTTTTATCATTTGTGTTTGAAGAGATTATTCTCTTAACTCTTCAAAATATTTTAAATACTACAAATGAAAATAGCCATCCTTGTATATCTTACAATATAAATAACTTTAGCAAAATTTAAAGCACAATCTTTCCCTGCCAATGAATCAATTTTGATTACTTCTGATTAGATCATCTTTTTAAGCTATTTTTTCAAAAAGCTTAGAAAATACTTTTTAGTTTTTCCCCATGACTGGTGAAAGTTTAACCTATCTATAATTACTTGTTGCTGTATTTGTCCCATTTTCTGAATAATTGGGTCATGTTTACTTGAAATTATACACTGGAGTATTTCTAAAAATAACCAAAGAAAATGTATTAATTTCTTTCTCATTTTCACAAAGTCTTAGGTCTGTGAGTTGGATATATAATCATTAAATTTTAATAAATGTAAACTTTAGCTAACTTTGTATATCTATCCCTTAAGTCATATCCTCTCCTTTAAAGAATACATCCTTCAGGTAAACTAATCTGGGTCAAGGTCACATACCTGTTTACATTATATCTCAAACAGTAACACAAATGTCCCATTAAAGGTATGGTTATTTTTCATAATAAGTACTTTTCATTTCATTGTTCAATGAAAGATAAATATTTCTAAGAGTGGTTATCATTTTTGTATTTTCCTTCTAAAAGTTTTCATTACAGTACTAGGTATATTAAGCCCACCAGTCTGAAATATACATTGTAAATACACTGCAAGTATCTTTTTTTTTTTTTGCCCAATTTGTGACATAGACTAAAGTGCATATATTTAACTACTGACAGCTTTTAAGCCCACTTCTGGCTCTGCCCTTCCCAGCCCCTCATTTGGTCAAGTTGAAAAGAGAGGTGTTTTTGTTTGTTTGTTTGTTTTTGTTTTTAAATTTGAAATATCCCTCAACTTCTCATATGGTGGAAGGCTTGGTCACCAATAGAGCAATAGTCAAAGGTGAGGATTTGGGGAAGTAATTGGATCACGTGGGCTCTAACATCACCAATGGATCCATCCATTGATAGAGTAATGATTTACTTGGACTATTCGGAGATGCTGGAAAGTATAGGAGGTAGATAGCTGAAGAAAATGAGTTATATTTTTGACATCTATATCTTGACCATGGACCTCCCCCCCGCCCCCGACACACACACACACACACACACACACACACACACACACACATTCTCTCTCTCTCTCTCTCTCTCTCTCTCTCTCTCCCTCTTTCCTGGCTGCCATGGGCTGACAGCTTTCCTCTGCTATGCTCTCCTGCTATGATGTTCTGCCTCGCCTCATTTTCAAAGCAATGAAGCCAACTGACCATGAATTAAAACATAAGACAAAGTAAATCTTGTTGTCCTCTAAATTGTTTTCCTCAGGTATTTGTCACAGTGACAGAAAGTAAATACGCTGGTGTTCTCTCTCCTTTAGTGATGAAGGAAGTTCAACCCATGTGAAGCTTAGCCTGGTGCAGGGACCTTCTGACAGAGCCTCTTCCTCATAATTAATTGCTCCACAAATCTCTTTGAAGCTAATTCAACTAGTTGGTAAGCTGCTGGACTCTTCATAAGTAGCCTCATGCTAGATTAATAATCATTTTAATATTCTTGGTACAAGTGGGTGGCAGTGTAATTCTTAATACCTAAGTTAAATTTTGTGTGAGACTGGATCCTTCCTTCTCTGGGGCAACAGCAATACATGCAGCAAGTAAAATGATGGTTTTATCACACATACTTATCTTTCACAGGTTAAGGAAAATTTTAGACTGCTTCATAGGAATCACCAACACAAATTTCTATTGGTACGTTGAGAATTAGTAAATAAGTAGATTAGAACAAACCTGATCATTTATGAAACAACACACACACACACACACACAAACACACACACACACACACAAACACACACACACATATGTATGTATATATGTGTATATCAATTACATTACCAACATCTATATATAGAGTTTAATCATATACTTTCCAAATGTGTTCTAGGGGTATTTGCCATTTTAGTAACATAAAAGAAAAACTTAATTTGTATGTATATTGAAAAGAAAAAAGTAAAACCTTATTTGATTACAGTCAATGTGATTATTTTTGTAAAAAAAAATCCTAAAGATCCTATAAATAAGCTTTAGCTCTTATAAGTTAGTTCAGGAATCACAGGTTAGAATAACAATTTACATGTTGGAAATATTACATGCTCAGATTCAGTATATATTATATAAAGTTAGATTATTCAAGAGAATGGCTTAAGTCTGGATATATAATTTAATTGAACAGAAAAGAGATACCATTACATAAACACAAACACATGTGATTAATTGAATGTTGAAAAAAAAGATATTTAATAGTGAAAGCCCAGCTGTTTCAAGAAATTCTACTGAAATAACAACATCAATTTAGATCCTTACCTTAAAATATATGTAAACTAACATACAATCGATCATATAAATAATTATAAGAGGTAAAACTACAGATTCTTGATTTAAAAAAAAATCTTTGGTTAGTGAAAAATTTCTTAAATTAAAAAATAAAAAGCAAAAACCATAACACAATGATTGATTAGATCAAATGGCCTTATTGAAAATTAGAAATTTTGTCCTTTAAGTTATTTTATGAGAAAATACAAAATTTTAGAAAATGTTTACAAAGAATATATCTGACAAGTGACATGTTCATAATAAGTAAAACTACTCATATCTCAATAATAAGATAAAATGACAAACAAATTTGCAAATATAAAGGGAAATCTTTTTTCACAGACACAAAACCTCCCAATATTTTTTATAGCTTTGATAATTCTGAGCATCAAAGAAAATGTTGAACTTGCTATTATATAAATCAGCCATTCTGACTGTCTCCTCATACAATTAAAAGCAGAACTTCACTTATAAATTGTTATTTATTTCCTTACTGCTGTCCTATCTTCTTCTGTTTCTTCAACCTACCTATTCCAGTCCTTGTAGGGAACCATCCTTTGCTATCCATAATACCAGAACACCTAAACTTTGAAATGACAGGTTAGTTAATTGAATTGCTTTAAGTAATGTGCAAAGTAGTTAGACTTGGCTTGAAATTATTTGACTACATGTTCCTTGTCAATACACACAATAAAACACACAAATATACCAGTACACACACATGCACGCACACACACACACACACACACACAGATGGATGGTTGCCTGTTGAGATTAAGTGACTGAAAAATAAGGAATATTCAGTCATGCAAGAATTTATGTATAGATTTTGTGTGTTTATTTGTAAAAGAGTAATCCCAAATTAATTTATTTAACAGGAAGGTGGAAAACAGTGAAAAGTAGATCTAAAGTAAATAATATATACAGATAAAATTCTATGAATTTACTACTTGTTTTTCATTGGTATTATCTACAAATCCAGTCTACTCATGTCCTATTTTAATTAGTTCATGGTATTTCATTACACATAGCATGTAGCTATCCTATGATAAATTATCTATTTTAACAGTAAAATTATAAAACATGTAGATTTTTTTTTACATTTTGGGCATATTTTAGATATATTTCCTGCACATACAAAAATTTTCTAGTAATAAAATAAAAATTTTAAATATATACCATTGATTTTTTATCTTAGTTGCTATGGCACTTAGTCATATTTCATATCATGGTTAGAAAATTACATAAAACTCTTACATAAGTTAAAACCAGAATGATATAATACATATATGCCAATAACAACTTTGGTGTTGATACTAACTAGATTTTGGTGTGTTCCAATTCAAAAATGAGAAATTTTGTAATCAATCACAAGAAAAGGGGTCATGTCTGTATTGAAGAAATCCACACTTCGTATTCTAAAATATCCTGAGCTGAGTAGGAGTTGCAGAATTAGCACAGGTGGACTTCTGACTTTAAAAATTTTTCCTTTTAGCTCAACCATACTATCAGTGCTCACCATCAGTTGTTAATACAGCAATTTCTTTTCATCTCCAGCAACAACAACAATAAAAATCCTTTCTGTGTGTTTGCCTGTTGCATGCTCCAAAGAATGCATGTTGCTTATGTGACCAGGTGTGCACAACAGGGAGACGTTAAGATGAAGCCATCAGAATGATAACAATCATGCCTTGATGAGTTCTTGTTATTTGAAGACCCACCTGCTCCAAGTCAGCAGGATTTCTGAGGAAAATCAGAAATG
This sequence comes from Urocitellus parryii, assembly GCF_045843805.1. Classification (NCBI taxonomy): domain Eukaryota; kingdom Metazoa; phylum Chordata; class Mammalia; order Rodentia; family Sciuridae; genus Urocitellus; species Urocitellus parryii. The sequence goes on along the minus strand of NC_135540.1, from coordinate 118,804,971 downwards.
CGTTGGATATATCCCAAGGCACATAAAAGATTGAATTCAGTTCTGTCTAGCTGATGTTTGGAAATTTACAGCAGTGCTGACTGGGCAAAATGTCTTTCTTGCAAAATTCCAGAAGACACAGTGCTGTTTTTGTCAGAGAAAACTACATAGCAGATCATTGTTAAAAATGCATTCACCTCCTTCCTGTCCACACCTTTTCTTTATCCCTCTTGAGTTGGAGTGCTGGACATTAACAAAGCGGAAATGTGGTGGGAAGTTTTTCTGTTATTTATAGTAAGAGACACAACTTCAGGGTTAATTGATAATTTAAAAAGTGCTAGTATTTTTACCCCAGACCACAGAGATTAAACAAGGGAACAGAGGCTGGTGGGATAACTCAGTACTGGAGTGCATTCTCAGCATGTGCAAGAGTCTGCTTTAAGTTCAAAGCAAGAAATACAACAGAAAAAATAAAGAACAGCGCATAAATAAGATTATGTGTATATTCTTATGCTAAACTTAGAAATCGGCTTAGAAGCTAATACAATAAATTATTTTTACGTAGTTCTTCATACTCTTCATTTTCATCTCATTTTATCCAAATAACATTATTCAGTTTTATAATCAGCAAAAGGCAATAAAGGTTTATTTGTATTTGGGGGAATGTTTTGCATTAGGTAATATGGAATCTAGAGCCAGATCTCCACATTTATTTGGGAAATTTAAATATCATAACCCACTAACTATTATAATATATTAAAAATTAAATATTTCCTGCAGTATCCCATAGTCTGGATTATAATTTCTATTGGAAAAAATGGTAAAAATAGAATATTTACATTAATGTGGCAAACATGATATAGGGTTTTACTCTAAACCCTGAACAGGAATATATATGTACATATCAGCTATTATTTGAAGCAATGCTATAATGCCATTTTAGAAAATAAATGTAATTCAAATGTAATAATAAATTAGGAAATGTCATAGAGCACACAAAATGGTTGAGGAAGATGACATAAAGTTCAAAAGTGAGGCTTGAATAATAAAACACATGCCTTTAGTTCTTGTGCGTTTATTTATTTATAAAATGAAAGTACATAGTAACATTTCTAACAAAGATTACAAAGACAAAGAAGTGCAATCAATTTAACACCATAAAATGGCCATAAAATTAGAACAACAATAATAGAAATAGCACAAGCCAATTGGACTCTGCCTGAGAGCCCAGCTGTGCCCCCGTCTTACTCTCTGTAAGGAAGTTTCACTTTGGCACATGAACATCAGATCAACTATGTAGTATCATGAATATTATTTAAAAATATACTTATTACAAGTACAAAATGAATTCCTGAAATGACATTTCTTAAGCAACTTAAGGGTAATAGTTACTGAGAAAATCAAGCATATAATTTAATTTCAGCAGCTTTCTTGGCCAAGGTTGGTGAAGAGATTAGAAAGCACAGATTTACAGTGTTTTGTTGTGCTTATTGTTTTTAATCTTTAAAAGAGAAATAATAATAGTATGAACTTATTAGAATTGTTCTGAGAGTTAAATGAGGTAATAAGCTTAGCTCAGAATCTGGCATAATAAACAGCAAATAAATATTGATTATTATAATATATAAAATGAAAAATTGCTTCTTCTAAAGAGGTCATCCAGAGACCCACCCACACAGGCCTGTGTGGGACCCAGGCTCACAGTAGGCCCCAGTCAATCCCTGCACTGACCACTGACGGACACCTGCTGGAGCCCAGCCTCTGGCACTGGACCACCTATTCCAACCAGCAGACAACCTCCAGAGGGCAGGTCTGGCCCAGATCTGCCCACACAGGCTTGCTAGTGACTCAGGCACACAGTAGGCCCAGGTCTATCCCGCCACCATCAGACACCCACCAAAGCCCAAGCTCCAGCATGGGACCGACCCTTTCAACCAGCAGATTACCACAGAGCTCAGGTCCTCACCAACTTGTGTTTTATTATTCTGCCCTCACCAACTTGCATGGACACAGGTCCAGGATCCACATTGCAAGAAAGGAAGATACATAGACCACATGAAAAAACAAGGGAGGAAAGTGCCTCAAACAAATCAGGAGACTATAATAACAGAACCCATGGACAGTGAAGTTGATGAAATGTCAGAGAAGGAGTCCAGAAGGTTCACAATTAAAGTAATCTGTGAATTAAAGAATGACTTAAATGAGCAAATACCAGCAAAAATTGATCGCTCCAACAAGGAGATAAGAGAGCAAATACAGGTAGCAAAAGATTACGTAAATAAAGAGATAGAGACTCTGAAAAACAAACAAACAAACAGACAGAAATCTTTGAAATGAAGGATACAATAAACCAAATAAAAATCTCAATAGAAAGCATAACCAACAGAATAGATCACTTGAAAGAAATAACATCAGATAATAAAGACAAAGTATACAATCTTGAAAATGAAGTTGTTTACACATTGAATATGGAAAGAAACAATGAAAAGAACATCCAAGAATTATGGGACAGCATCAAAAGACCAAATCTCAGAGTTATTGGGACAGAGGAAGGCACAGAATTTCAAACCAAAGGAATACACAATCTCTTCAATGAGATAATATCAGAAAATTTCCCAACCATGAAGAATGAATTGGAAAACCAAATATAAGAGGCTTACAGGACATCAAATGTACAAAACTACAACAGATATATACCAAAGCACATTATAATAAAAATGCCTAAGATACAGAATAAAGCTAGAATCTTAAAAGCTGCAAGAGAGAGGAATCAGATCACATATAGGGGGAGACGAATTAGTATCTCAGCAGATTTTTCAACGGAGACCCTCAAAGCCAGGAGATCATGGAACAACATATACCAAGCTCTGGGGGAAAAAAAGGGAATCTTATATCTAGCAAAACTAGGCTTTAGATTTTATGACAAAATAAAAATGATAAACAAAAGTTAAAAGAATTTACAACTAGAAAGCCTGCATTACAAAACATCCTCAGCAAAATATTCCATGAAAAGGAAATAAAAAACAAGGATGAAAATCAGCAGAGGGAGATATTACACTAAAAGAAAACATAATAAGAGAAGAAACCAAGTCATGTTAAATACCAGAAACAAACAAAAATGGCTGCAAATACAAATCATGTATGAATAATAACCCAGAATGTTAATGCCTAAACTCAACAATCAAAAGACATAGAGTAGTATATTGGATAAAAACCCAAAAAACAAAAAAGAAAGAAAAAGACCCCAAAATATCCTGCCTCCAAGCAACTCATTTCATAGGAAAAGACATCCATACAATGAAGGTGAAGTCTTGGGAGAAGACATACCACTCACATTGACTGAGGAAGAAAGAAAGTAGAACTTCAAGCTAAAGTTAATCAAAAGGTATAAAGAAGGACACTACATGCTGCTCAAGGCAACCATACACCAACAAGTCTTGCCAATTATAAATACATATGCCCCAAATATTTTTGAGAATCTACGGTCATCAAAAAAAAAAAAAAAGGAAGGAAGAAAGAAAGAAAGAAAGAAAGAAAGAAAGAAAAAAGAAAAAAAAAGAAACTCTTCTCAAGTTCAGGAGTCAAATAGATCACAACACAATAATTTTGGGTGACTTTAACACAACTCTTTTACCACTGGGTAGATCTTCCCCCAAAAAAAGATAAACAGTGAAACGATAGAACTTAAAAATACAATCAATAACTTAGACTTAACTGACATATATAGAATATGTCATCCTTCCAAAAGTGAGTACACTTTCTTCTCAGCAGCACATTTGTCATTCTCTAAAATAGATCATATATTAGGCCACAAAGCAACTCTTAGCAAATATTAAAAAAACTAGAGATACTACCCTGCATTCTATCAAATCATAATGGACTGAAATTAGAAATCAATGATAAAATAAGAAATAAAAGTGGCATCAATACCTGAAGACTAAATAATGTGCTACTGAATGAATGAAGGGTTGCAGAAGACATCAAGGAGGAGATTAAAATTTTTTTAGAGGTGAATGAGAACACAGATACAACATATCAAAATCTCTGGGACACTATGAAGACAGTTATAAAAGGAAAGTTCATTGCATGGAGTTCATTCGTTAAAAGAAGAATAAGTCAACAAATAAATGACTTAACATTACATTTCAAAGCCCTAGAAAAGGAAGAACAAATCTACACCAAAAGCAGTAGAAGACAAAATAATTAAAATCACAGCTGAAATCAATGAAATAGAAACAAAGGAAACAATTGAAAAAATTGACAGAACAAAAAGTTGGTTCTTGTGAAAAAAATAAATAAAATTGACAGACCCTTAGTCATGTTAATGAAGAGAAAAGAGAAAGAAAACTCAAATTACTAACATAGGTGATAAAAAAGGACATATCACAACAGATACTACATAAATACAGAATATAATTACAAATTATTTTGAAAACATAAACTCCAATAAAATTGAAAATATCAAAGGCATTGACAAATTTCTAGAGTCATATGATTTGCCCAAATTCAATCAGGATGATAAACACAATTTAAACAGATCAACTTCAAGTGACAAAATAGAAGACAACATTAGTAGCCTACCAACCAAAGAAAGCCCAGGACCAGATGAATGCACAGCCAAGTACTATAAGACATTTAAAGAATAACTAATACCAATATTCTTCAATATATTTCAGGAAATAGAAAAAGAGGCAGCACTTTAAAACTCATTCTATGAGGCCAGCATCACTCTGATCCCAAAACCAGGCAAAGACATATCAAGGAAAGAAAACTTCAGACCAATATCTCTAATAAACATAGATGAAAAAATTCTCAATAAAATTCTGGAAAATTGAATACAAAAACATATCAAAAAGATTGTGCACCATAATCAAATGGGTTGCATCCCAGAGATGCAAAGGTGATTCAACAAACAGAAATCAACGAATGTAATTCATCACATCAATAGACTCAAAAATAAGAATCATATGATTATCTCAATAGACGCAGAAAAAGCATTTGACAAAATACATCAATGCTTCATGTAAAAACACTAGAAAAATTAGGAATAACAGGATTATCTCAACATCATAAAGGTTATATATGCCAAGCCCCAGACCAACATCATTCTAAATGGAGAAAAATTGAAGGCATTTCCTCTAAAAACTGGAACAAGACAAGGATGCCCTCTTTCAACACTTCTATTTGACATAGTTCTTGAAACACTGGCCAGAGCAATTAGACAGACAAAAGAAATTAAAGGGATACATATAGGAAAAGAAGAACTCAAATTGGCACTATTTGCTTATGATATAATTCTATCCTGGAAGACCCTAAAAGTTCAACCAGAAAACTTATAGAACTAGTAAATGAATTCAGCAAAGTAGCAGGATATAAAAACAACAGCCATAAATCAAAGGTATTTCTGCATATCAGTGACAATTCCTCAAAAAGTAAAATGAAGAAAACTACACAATTCTCAATAGCCTCATAATAAATAAATAAATAAATAAATAAAATACTTGGGAATCTACTTAATGAAAGATGTGAAAGATCTATACAATGAAAACTAAAGAACCCTAAATAAAGAAATAAAAAAAGAACTTAGAAGATGGAAAGATTTACATTGCTCTTGGATAGGCAGAATGAATATTATCAAAATATTACCAAAAACATGGTACAGATTTAATGCAATTCTAATAAAAAACCCAACAGCATTCCTCATAGAAATAGAAAAAAAAGAAGTCACGAAATTCACCTGGAAAAATAAGAGACACAGAATAGATAAAGCAATCCTTTACAGGAAGATTGAAGCAGGTGAGATCACAATATCAGATATTAAATTATACCACAGAGCAACAATAACAAAAACAGCATGATATCGGCTCCAAAACAGACTGGTAGACCAACTGTCCAGGATAGAGGACACAGAGACAAACCCATAAAATTTCAATTATCTTATATTAGACAAAGGTGCCAAAAACATGTTTTGAAGAAAAGATATCCTCTTTACAAATGGTGCTGGGGAAATGGGAAGTCCATATGCAACAAAATGAAATTAAACCCACATCTCTCACCATGTACAAAACTCAACTCAAAATGGATCAGGGACCTAGGAATAAAACATGAAACCCTACATGAAAGAGAAGTAAAAGTAGATCCTAATCTCCATCATGTGGAAGTAGGCCCCAACTTTCTTAATAAGACTCCTATAGCACAAGTATTAAAATCAAGAATCAATAAATGGGATGGAGTCAAACTAAAAAGTTTCTTCTCAGCAAAAGAAACAATCTGTAAGGTGAATAGAGAGCCTACATCTTGGGAGTAATCTCTAGGGTATATAAAGAATTCAAAAAGCTAAACACCAACAAATACAATAAAATAAAGTAACCCAATCAATAAATGGGCCAACCATCTGAAGAGACACTTATCAGAAGAGGATATACAATCAATCAACAAATACATGAGAGGATTGGGGAGAAGATGGCGGCGGGGAGTGAGTGAGCCGCTCTGTGCTCCGCGCCACCGCGACCCCAGCGTATGTTGCTGCTTCTTAAAAGAAGAAGTAAAGATCATTAAAGGAGATCTGTTGACAAGGATTCAGCACCATGTCAAGAAAAGGGCCTAGATGGAGTGAATCCGCCACAACTTCAGCGCGAGCAGTAAGGCTGCAGCCCCCAAGCTGCCCGGCTCCCTGGGCCCCTTCTCATTCCCCTCTCCGCCTCTCCGCTTCGCTTCTCCCCCGCCATCTCTCCTCCCACTCTCACTCCCTAAATCTATATCTCAATCTCTTTCCCCCACCCCACCCGCTCTCTCGCGTGCCCAGTACCCGGCCCGCGCGGGCCCCGAGGCGCTGCCTCCCCTCCCCCAGCCCGCCCCCCCTCCACGGGGGTCCCGAAGGCCACAGCTTGGCCGCTGGCGCCGCTGCCGCTGTAGCCACCGCCGCTGCCGCCACCGCTTTCCGCGGAGCACCTTAGAACAGACTCTTAACCGCGAGATTGAGTTGCCGAGTAAAATGGAACAGCTGATAAGATGAGTGACAATTTAAAATCTAAATGATCCAACATGGCGGCGGACGCGGAGAGATCAAGTCTCTAACCCCTTCAGCTGCACGGGCATAGGGAGAAGTAAACTGTCAAAATACTGTTCGCTCAGGACAACTAGGCACGGTTGAGCTGAAGTGGACCCCAGGCGAACGGTCTAGCCTTCTCAGAACACACGGAGCCCGAATTGGCTGCATTCTAGCTCCGGTTCGCCTGCTTCATGTGACTCAGCACTAATGATCCCACTGAAATAACTAGTAGGCCCACCTGAACTCAAAGAGGTAAAAGCCAACTGAGCACCACAGCCAGACCCAGGGAATCAGGAGTGACGCAGGACTAGCGGCGCAGAACTCCCAGCTATCACTATCACCAGTGCTGACAACAGGTCCCTTGCACCAGCTATCAGGGGAGTTGCTGCTACCTGAGGGCAAACAAATTCGCTGGGGGCCCTCAGCCCCAAGCCCTACAAACTTAGGGTCTTAGGGAGGCAAACAGAAAGGGTGTGCCCAGGCACCCATGAAAACAGGGCTCCCAGGAGCAGCAGACCTGGCATGTAGTCAGTATTGTGGTGAGTGTCACAGGTGAGCGGGGCCTGGCTTGAGGAACCACAAGAGAAGGCCCTAGGCACTCAGGATTAGAGACCCGCACAGTCTGGGAAGAAGAGCTGAGGTACAGTGATTGGTTCCCACCTATCAAGAAGAGAAGCCTGGCCCAGTGGGCATAGCTCCACCAACTGGAAGAGAAGTTAATCGAGCTATATGACTGCATTTATTATTATTATTATTTTTTTAATGATTATTATTAGTATTTTTTTATTTTTTTTATTTTATTTTCACTTTTTGTTGTTGATGTAGTTGTTGTTCTTTAACTTTCTTATTAATGGTTTCAATTTTTTTAAATTATTTTTATTTTATTAGTATTACTATTATTTTTTAAACTTTAATTTCCATTTTTTACTATCATTATAAAATTTTTTCTTTTTTTTGTTTTAAATTTTTATTTTTTTCGTTTCTTCTTCTTTCTTTTCACTTTTTTTTTCTTTTGTCTTCTCACTTCTTTTCAATTTTCCTATTCCCCCTTCCTTGAATTCTACCTGTCTACACTCATTCTCTTTAGTGACTTCTTCACTCCCCTTCTAATATCTCTCATCCCCAGTGCCTGCAAGCTAGGCAAACCTGCAACCCACGGGCGGGTCAGGTCCAGCAACCTGCCGAGTGACAGAACAGCTACACGTGCCTGCAGGGAACGCGGACAGGACCCACAAGTAGGACAGGGCTGGTGGCTTGCTGAGGGGCAGGCCCGTCCCCTCCCCCAGTGTCTGCAAGGTAGGCGGGACTGTGACCACCGGCAGATGGGCCGAGCGGCCTGCTGAGGGGCGGAACCGGCCCCTCCCCCAGTGCCTGCAAGCTAGGCGAACCTTCGACCCATCGGGAGGTTAGGCCCAGCAACCTGCGGAGTGACAGAGGTGCCCCTCGTGCCTGCTGGGTAGGCGGACCTTTGACAGACCAGCAGAGCAGACCTAGGGCCTGCCAGCGAGGTAGACGGATCACACCAATTGGAGGAGGATCACAGCCACTACCTGCCCTGCAAGGGTGATTTTTCAACTATACAAGAGCAATATAAATAAATAGAGAGAAAATTTCAAAACACAACAGTTTCACCAAGCAGAAAGAAACGCCAGCAGTATGAAAAGACAAGGAAAGAAAGGATCACAGGCAATGCAGGTCAACTCAACTTTAGAAGAGGTAATAGGTGCAACAGATGGAATGTCAGATAGAGAGGTCAGGATATACATGCTTCAGATGATCTGGAGTCTCAAGGAAGACATGAGACAGCAAAATCAGATAATGAAAGATCACATTGACAAACAAATCCAGGAAGTATAAGATCAATTTCACAGGGAGATAGAGGTAATAAAAAACAAACAAATAGAAATCCTAGAAATGCAGGAAACAATAAACCAACTCAAAAACTCAATTGAGAATACTACCAGCAGAGTAGATCACTTAGAAGAGAGAACATCAGACAATGAAGACAAAGTATTTCAACTGGAAAAGAACATAGACAGCTCAGCAAGTCTGCTAAGAAACCATGAGCAGAACATCCAAGAATTATGGGACAATATCAAAAGACCAAATTTAAGAGTCATTGGGATACAGGAAGGCACAGAGCTCCATACCAAAGGAATAAACAGTCTATTCAGTGAAATAGTACGAGAAAACTTCCCAGACTTGAAGAATGAGACAGAATCCCAAATCCTAGAAGCCTACAGGACGCCGAATGTGCAAAATCATAAGAGATCCACACCTAGATACATTATAATGAAAATGTCCAACATACAGAATAAGGAGAGAATTTTAAAAGCTGCAAGAGAAAGAAAGCAGATTACATTTAGGGGTAAACCAATCAGGATAACAGCTGATCTCTCAACACAGACTCTGAAAGCTAGAAGATCCTGGGATAACATATTTCAAACACTGAAAGAAAATGGGTTCCAACCAAGAATCGTGTATCCGGCGAAATTAAGCTTCAGGATAGAAGATGAAATTAAAACCTTCCACGATAAACAAAAGATAAAAGAATTCGCAGCTAGAAAACCATCTCTTCAAAAAATCCTTGGCAAAACATTACAGGAAGAGGAAATGGAAAATAACATTGAAAACCAACTATGGGAGGTAGGACAGTAAAGGGGGGAAAGTAGTCAAAGAGGATAACAAATCAGGTTTAGTAACATTAGTAAACAAATATGGCTAGAAGAACAAACCATATCTCAATAATAACCCTAAATGTTAATGGCTTAAACTCACCAATTAAGAGACACAGGCTAGTAGAATTTATCACAAAACAAGACCCAACAATATGCTGCCTACAGGAGACGCATCTGATAGGAAAAGATATTCATAGACTGAAGGTGAAAGGTAGGGAAAAATCATACCACTCATATGGACTGAGGAAACAAGCAGGAGTGTCCATACTCATATCTAATAAAATAGATTTCAAGCCAAAGTTAATCAAAAGGGATAAAGAAGGACACTTCATACTGCTCAAGGGAACCATACACCAACAAGACATAACAATCATAAATATATATGCCCCAAATAATGGTGCAGCTGTGTTCATCAAGCAAACTCTTCTCAAGTTCAAGAGTCTAATAGACCACCATACAATAATCATGGGAGACTTCAACTCACCTCTCTCACCACTCAACAGATCTACCAAACAAAAGTTAAATAAGGAAACTATAGAACTCAACAACACAATTAACAACCTAGACTTAATTGACATATATAGACTATACCACCCAACATCAAGTAGTTACACTTTTTTCTCAGCAGCACATGGAACCTTCTCAAAAATAGACCATATATTATGTCACAGGGCAACTCTTAGACAATATAAAGGGGTAGAGATAATACCATGCATCTTATCTGATCATAATGGAATGAAACTGAAAATCAATGATAAAAGAAGGAAGGAAAAATCAAGCATCACTTGGAGAATGAACAATAGGTTGCTGAATGATCAATGGGTTTTAGAAGACATCAAGGAAGAAATTAAAAACTTCCTAGAGTTAAATGAAAACACAGACACAACATATCGGAATCTATGGGACACATTGAAAGCAGTTCTAAGAGGAAAATTCATTGCTTGGAGTTCATTCCTCAAAAAAAGAAAAAACCAACAAATAAATGATCTCATACTTCATCTCAAAATCCTAGAAAAAGAAGAGCAAAACAACAGCAAAAGAAGTAGAAGGCAAGAAATAATTAAAATCAGAGCTGAAATTAATGAAATTGAAACAAAAGAAACAATTGAAAAAATTGACAAAACTAAAAGTTGGTTCTTTGAAAAAATAAATAAAATTGACAGACCCTTAGCCATGCTAACAAAGAGAAGAAGAGAGAGAACCCAAATTACTAGCATACGGGATGAAAAAGGCAATATCACAACAGACACTTCAGAAATACAGAAGATAATCAGAAATTATTTTGAATCCTTATACTCCAATAAAATAGAAGATAGTGAAGGCATAGATAAATTCCTTAAGTCTTATGATCTGCCCAGATTGAGTCAGGAGGATATAGACAACCTAAACAGACCAATAACAATAGAAGAAATAGAAGAAACCATCAATAGATTACCAACTAAGAAAAGCCCAGGACCGGATGGGTATACAGCAGAGTGTTACAAAACCTTTAAAGAGGAACTAACACCAATACTTTTCAAGCTATTTCAGGAAATAGAAAAAGAGGGAGAACTTCCAAATTCATTCTATGAGGCCAACATCACCCTGATTCCGAAACCAGACAAAGACACTTCAAAGAAAGAAAACTACAGACCAATATCTCTAATGAACCTTGACGCAAAAATCCTCAATAAAATTCTGGCGAATCGGATTCAAATACATATCAAAAAAATTATACACCATGATCAAGTAGGATTCATCCCTGGGATGCAAGGCTGGTTCAATATACGGAAATCAATAAATGTTATTCACCACATCAATAGACTTAAAAATAAGAACCATATGATCATCTCGATTGATGCAGAAAAAGCATTCGACAAAGTACAGCATCCCTTTATGTTCAAAACGCTAGAAAAATTAGGGATAACAGGATCATACCTCAACATTGTAAAAGCAATCTATGATAAGCCACAGGCCAGCATCATTCTGAATGGAGAAAAATTGAAGGCATTCCCTCTAAGATCTGGTACAAGACAGGGATGCCCTCTCTCACCACTTCTGTTCAACATAGTCCTCGAAACACTGGCCAGAGCAATTAGACAGTCAAAAGAAATTAAAGGCATAAAAATAGGAAAAGAAGAACTTAAATTATCACTATTTGCAGATGATATGATTCTATACCTAGCAGACCCAAAAGGGTCTACAAAGAAGCTATTAGAGCTAATAAATGAATTCAGCAAAGTGGCAGGATATAAGATCAACACGCATAAATCAAAGGCATTCCTGTATATCAGTGACAAATCCTCTGAAACGGAAATGAGGACAACTACTCCATTCACAATATCCCCCCAAAAAATAAAATACTTGGGAATCAACCTAACAAAAGAGGTGAAAGATTTATACAATGAAAATTACAGAACCCTAAAGAAAGACATAGAAGAAGACCTTAGAAGATGGAAAAACATACCCTGCTCATGGATAGGCAGAACTAACATCATCAAAATGGTGATATTACCAAAAGTTCTCTATAAGTTCAATGCAATGCCAATCAAAATCCCAACAGCATATCTTGTAGAAATAGATAAAAGAATCATGAAATTCATATGGAATAATAAAAGACCCAGAATAGCAAAAACAATACTAAACAGGAAGTGTGAATCAGGCGGTATAGCGATACCAGACTTCAAACTATACTACAGAGCAATAGTAACAAAAACAGCATGGTACTGGTACCAAAACAGGCGGGTGGACCAATGGTACAGAATAGAGGACACAGTAACCAATCCACAAAACTACAACTATCTTATTTTTGATAAAGGGGCTAAAAGCATGCAATGGAGGAAGGATAGCATCTTCAACAAATGGTGCTGGGAAAACTGGAAATCCATTTGCACCAAAATGAATCTGAATCCCTATCTCTCGCCGTGCACAAAAGTTAACTCAAAATGGATCAAGGAGCTTGATATTAAATCAGAGACACGGCATCTGATAGAAGAAAAAGTTGGTTATGATCTACACGCTGTGGGATCGGGCTCCAAATTCCTCAATAGGATACCCATAGCGCTAGAGTTAACAAATAGAATCAACAAGTGGGACTTACTCAAACTAAAAAGTTTTTTCTCAGCAAAAGAAACAATAAGAGAGATAAATAGGGAGCCTACATCCTGAGAACAAATCTTTACTCCACACACTTCAGATAGAGCCCTAATAACCAGAATATACAAAGAACTCAAAAAATTAGACAATAAGATAACAAATAACCCAATCAATAAATGGGCCAAGGACCTGAACAGACACTTCTCAGAGGAGGACATACAATCAATCAATAAGTACATGAAAAAATGCTCACCATCGCTAGCAGTCAGAGAAATGCAAATCAAAACCACCCTAAGATACCATCTCACCCAAGTAAGATTGGCAGCCATTAGGAAGTCAAACAACAATAAGTGCTGGAGAGGATGCAGGGAAAAGGGCACTCTTGTTCATTGCTGGTGGGACTGCAAATTGGCGCAGCCAATTTGGAAAGCAGTATGGAGATTTCTTGGAAAGCTGGGAATGGAACCACCATTTGACCCAGCTATTCCCCTTCTCGGTCTATTCCCTAAAGACCTAACAAGAGCATGCTACAGGGACACTGCTACATCGATGTTCATAGCAGCACAATTCACGATAGCAAGATTGTGGAATCAGCCTAGATGCCCTTCAATAGATGAATGGATAAAAAAAAATGTGGCATTTATACACAATGGAGTATTACTCTGCATTAAAAAATGACAAAATCATAGAATTTGGAGGGAAATGGATGGCATTAGAGCAGATTATGCTAAGTGAAGCTAGTCAATCTTTAAAAAACAAATACCAAATGACTCCTTTGATATAAGGGGAGGAAACAAGGACAGGGTAGGGATGAAGAGCTTGAGAAGAAGATTTACGTTAACAGGGGTGAGAGGTGGGAGGGAAAGGAAGTGAGAAGGGAAATCGCATGGAAATGGAAGGCGATCCTCAGGGTTATACAAAATGACATATAAGAGGAAAGGAGGGGTAAGACAAGAGAATACAAATGGAAGAAATGATTTACAGTAGAAGGGGTAGAGAGAGAAAAGGGGAGGGGAGGGGAGGGGAGGGGAAGGGGGATAATAGAGAATAGGACAGACAGCAGAATACATCAGACACTAGAAAAGCAATATGTCAATCAATGGAAGGGTAACTGATGTGATACAGCAATCTGTATACGGGGTAAAATTGGGAGTTCATAACCCACTTGAATCAAACTGTGAAATATGATGTATTAAGAACTATGTAATGTTTTGAACGACCAACAATAAAAAAAAATACATGAAAAAATGTTCATCATCTCTAGCAATTTGAGAAATTCAAATCAAAACTACTCTAAGATTTCATCTCACTCCAGTCAGAATGGCAACTATTATGAATACAAACAACAATAATTGTTGGTGAGGATGTGGGGAAAAGGTACACTCATATATTGCTGCAAATTGGTGAAGCCAATATCAAAAGCAGTATAGAGATTCTTTGGAAAATTAGGAATGGAACCACTGTTTGACCCAGCTATCCTTCTCCTCCGTCTACACCCAATGGACTTAAAAACAGCATACTACAGGGACACAGCAGCATCAATGTTTATAGCAGCACAATTCACAATAGCTATATTGTGGAACCAACCTAGATGCCCTTCAGTAGATTAATGGATAAAAAAATGTGGCATTTATACACAATGGAATATTACTCAGCAATAAAAAAGAATAAACTCACGGTATTTGCAGGTAAATGGATGGAGTTGGAGGAAATGATGCTAAGTGAAATCAGCCAATCCCAAAAAACCAAATGCCATATGGTGTCTCTGATATAAGGTGTCTGAGTCATAGTTGGGTGGGGAAAGTGAGCCTAGGAGGAAGAGACACACTCTAGATAGGGTAGAGAGGAAGGGAGGGGTCAAGGGGTTAGAAATTATGATGGAATGATGAACATCATTATTCAAAGTACATGTATGAAGATACAAATTGTTGTGAATATACTTTGTTTACAACCAGAGATAGGAAAAATTGTGCTCCATATGTGTAATATAAATTGTAATGCATTCTGCTGTCATATATAAATTTAAAAAAATTAATTAAAAAAGGATGTCAAACAAAATATTTCTTTCAATGTTTCTTTCAGTTTGTCTTGTCTGGCACAGTGTTAAAGAGGATGCTTGTGAAATGAGTATCCTAAGTGAGGAATTCTGTCTAGTCATTATTACAAAGTCCTAGGCTTAACAATGTAGCTAAATTGCAGTAAGAATTAAGTCTGCTTATGAAAAATAAGAAGTCCACTAGACCATGATGCTGATAAGAAAGCCCCATGCCTTCAGATCCACTGAGTAGTTAGGGTAAGGCAATACCCAGTGCAAGAACTAGTGTGAAAAAGGAGTTAGTAAAATATTTGACTGAATTCCTGTAACTGTGTTTGTCAAAAACAAACAAACAACAACAACAACAAAAAAAAAACATGGTCATATTATTTAATCTAGAAAAATTTGAACACACCATATTCAAATATACAATGATACATACACATTATTTATCATATGCCCCTATTTAATCTATAATACTTTCTGATTCCTACCCTAAAATCCTATGAATTCTGAAATTGATCTGGACAAAATAACACTCTTGCGATTTTCATGAACATGTAAAAGAGTAAGTAAACAAAAACAACTAAGGAGATGTGCATAATGGTAGGAAGCACTAAAGGGTAGTATACAAAGCAAGGTACTCAGATTCTAGAGAATACAAAAGAACAATGTGCTGTGATAGAGACAGTGTTAAATTGTGTAGGTATTTATTTAAAAGATATTATGCTTTATTTAATAAAACCATGAATTCAGACCAATAACATGACAGGTAGCATGTGTGAATTACCTAAGGGGACAGTCACAATTTCCTACTACTTTTCCATGGACTTTTAGTATAGTGAGTTTCAGAACTATTTGTCATTTTAACTGAAAAAAAACACTTGAACAAGACACATGAAAAAAATACAAAGAAATTATGGATCAAGGATAATTCTAGTTATACATGCAAAAATGGACAAATAGAAAAAAAGCAGAGTTTTCATACACTTGATGATAGCCTATCATCACTAAGCTACAAATTAAATCATAATCTGATAAAATCCAGTAGGAATGTGTAAAAACATCTTAAATAATATTTTTTTAAATCCTTCAAATATTGATTTATTTATATCATTAAATATAGCTTGCTATAACTAAATATTTTTCTAAAAATTAGCCAATTATATTATTGATTTATTTAAAGTTTTATTTTCATCACTATTTCAACCCTCAAAATTCTGCTGTTGTTAATGGTAATTTGCTTAATATATAAGGTAAACAAATTTTTATCTAATAAATACACACTTAATTTTGTAAAAAAAATGAAAATTTCAAAAAACAAATATCATTTATATTCACATAGGGTCAAAATACTATATCATGTTTACATCTATAAATGAGTTGACTCTCTTTAATTATTTGACTCAGGAAGCTAATTTCCATCTCTTTTAGAAATTCCAATTTATAATTTGTAGGATTAAATAAATATATTATGAAATTTCATAAAGGATTACATTTAATTATTGCAACCAAAGCCAATAATCAACCATTCATTCACACATAAAGCTGCAAGGAATGAAATTAAGAAAATCACATTTATATTTTATAACATGATATTAGTGTAAATAATTTTAACAAAAATAATTAAGAAAACAAACATGTGTCCTCTCTATTTTGCTGAACATATCGCACAAAATAAAAGTTAATTAAATGAATAGACAAATCTACTTTATATTTGTTGGCAAAATGTATTCACTCGTAGACACAACTCCCAGTTGAAGACATTCTAAGGCCAAATAATAGTTCAATAAGAAATGAGGGTTTTTGCTGTTTTATGTAATCACTACACAATTTTCTACTGTTAGTGCCAGGAATAAATACTAATGCACAAAAATGATAAAAACAAATAAAAGCAGAAAGTTTGCATGATGTTACAAATCATTCATTCTCAGATATAATTCTGTCAAAGATGAATATTAGTAGTTTACAGATATTAAATTTTTTGATAATTGTTTAACAAAAACATTATTTAATGAGAATAAAAAATGAACATACAGTAATATCTCTACACACAACTGCCATACATTTGCTGCAGATATACAATGTACTGTGGAATATTACAGAATTAATATAAAGAGATTAATTATCATCCATTGTCTCACTTTCTTAAGGAATTGAAAAATCAAAACACTGTAAAAAATATTAAAAATATCTAATATTTTCAGAGGTTCTATTGTGTGCTAAGCACCATTCTGTAAGGTATGCATATTTGATATCGTTTTAATTATCATGATGTAGGTCAGGGATTGACAGGCATTCATTGCTTCCCGGGTACCAAATCCAGCTTGCCACCTGTCTTGTAAATACAGTTTTATTGGACTACTATTTTTCTCATTAATTTGTATTGTCTATGAAAGCTTTAATGCTATGATGGCAGAATTTCATAGGTGCAAGTGATTCTATATATGAATAGCAAATGCTAAAATATTTATTTTCTGACCCTTTAGAAATAAGTTTGACAGATACAGGTAGAGGAAATAGGACTCTGATTTTTTAATGGTAAAAAAAATTTAGAATGAGAAATACAAACTGTAAATCCTGGAGTAAAGGGTTTCAATTCTGGGTTAAAGTTGGATTAATTTCCGCTAATTATGTTTATTATATTATTCAAAAAATAAATTAAGAAAATCAACAACACAAAAATAGGATGATATAGATTTGTACATATGCACTGTTGTCAATGCATAGATACCTTTCAGCTTTACTAGACTGAAAAATTTTGCATAATCATATGCTTAGTTGATATAGAAATAGAATCCAACCTCAAGCTTTACAATATATTCTGTTCTGCTTTTCAGATTTAGTTTTAATATTCTGTATCTCATTCCTTTGTTCTTTATTTCTTCCTTCTTGTTAAAATAGGAGGAATGTCCCTTTTTTACTCTAAATCAATTCATCCACTCTACTTTGGATTCCATATCTCCTGACACTTGGTGATATTTTCTCTTCTAATTAATCTCTCTCTTCATCAACAACTTTCTGAAAAAAATTACCAGTAATTACTGTGTCTATTTTTTGACTTCCAATTTCTTCATCACTCCTTGTGGTCTGGCATCTGTCTAGACCAATCTATAAGAAAGGTTGTAGTAAAGGTCAGTAAGGATGTCCTTGTGCTAAGATCACTACACACATTCGAAACTTTACCTTATCTGGCTTTATATTTTACAATACCTGATGCTCCTCTAACATTGAAATTGTCCATTCTCTTTGTTTCTGTTAGGTCACACTCTCCTTGCTTCTTCCAACTTTTCAGGATGCTTCTCTTATTCCTCGCTGAGAGTACACAAGTCTCTACTAATGCTACTAAGATTAGTGTTCTCAATATTCATCAATAATTCTTTTTATTTGTTTGTTTTTGGCACCAGGGATTAAGCTCAGGGGCACTTGACCACTGAACCACATTCCCATGCCTATTTTGTATTTTACTTAGAGACAGTGTCTCACTGAGTTGCTTGATCCTCCTGCTTCAGCCTCTTAAGCCACTGGAATTACAAGACTGTGCTACTGTACCCAGAATGTTTTTTTATTATTATTTTTAGCTAGTTTATTGATTATAATGACCTTAGTATCTGTAAGACTAACAACTATACATGCTAAGCTATATTTCTTCTAAATTACAGTTACATTTCTAACTACGTGTTCTATGTACTCACTACCTTTCAAGTGTCTCAAAATTGACCTGTCCCAGTCTAATGCTACTATGGCCTCTGTTTGGTGTATCTTCTCTTTCATGTGTGGTGTTCTCTATCATGGATAAGTGGCATGTCCTCTAACTAGACTCAAGAAATATAGAAATCTCAAAAATACATCAGAGATATATAAAATTATAATACCAAACTCTTCATTAAAATGAAAAATAATAGATGCATAGCTATGTATCTGAAAATAGTTTTATTAGAGAGGCTCAAGAATGCTAATAGAGAAGATCAGTATCTATGAGAAAAGGAAGCAATAACTACCTTTTATATCTACCATATTGCTTGAGAAAGTCAATTCAAAGATTCCTTGATTTGATTTTCTTATATATTTTTTTATTTTTACAGACTGATAGCATTGTGATAATAATTTGTATAAGACAGATATCTATCTTCTGCTAAATTGTCCAATGTAAGGTAGGCACTCAGATATTGAAGATGATTATTCTATCAGTTAGTATTTCTACATGATGGGAATATAGATATGATTAAAATGGTAAAATCCTTTTACTCTGGAACTTGCATCATTTGAGTAAATAAAAATAAATGAATGTTCAGTACAATTTTAAGTAGAGATAATATACAATAGGGCTGGAAAGGGAGCTCTGAGAGGATTTTGTTATTGAGGTTGAGAACTTCTCTGCAGGGCTGATTTTGAGCTGAGATCTAAATGAAGCCAGGTAGGCAGTCACATGAAGGCCTGGGGAAGAGGGTATTCCAGCAGTGTGGCAGTCAGGCAAAGGACCTCAGTTAGGAGGGACAGTGCAGCACCTGTGGCTGCAGGATAATGAGTAATGGGGAAGGATAGGAAATGGAACTCCATGAACATTTTCACATTCCTGCAAAGTCAGGGTTTTCTCAGCAAAGAATACTGTGGGTTAAAGGACAATCGAACAGTAACCCCAACTAGAGAAGCATCTGATGAAGTATAAAATCTTCTCTCTCCTTAGAGTCACTAGCTTACTTTTTTGGTTAGTGAACTATAGACCTTTCTCCTTTCCACAGATCAGATTCATGTATTTCGCAGAGTGAAGTACCTCTTTCTCTCTCTGGAGAGGTCATGAGACACATGTTATATAAAGTCTCCAGTTTCATAATGTTGGAACTTCTTTCTGGCAGTGCAAGCCACTGCCATCTGCATCTGCAAGCAACAGAAGAACCCTGGATAATGGGTCCCCAGGGAGATGCGGCTAAGACAATCTCAATGATCTTTTGATCCAGAAACCGTGCTTCTCCTTCCAAAATAAATTAGCAAAAATTTGAAAAGGGAACCATATCTTTTTGTAGTTAGCTAAGAAATTGATTTTTATTTCAGGAGACATAATAGCAGTTACTTTGACCAAGGTGTGGATATTTTGGTGAAATATTAGCATAAAGGATGTATTTTGACCATAAAGGTAACGGGAAACCATCAAGACTATTAACATGACATGCTTAAATTAGAGTTTTGGCATTCCTGTTCACCTAGAGTGTATTTAACACACAATTGCCAGGGAATGTTCTTTAATGCCATAATTTAAATCATATCACATTTTTTTCTGAAAATCTTCGAGTAGTTTCCTTTCTTTCTCTTACTTCTCAACATGCCCTACAATCTTTCACACAAATGGACTTTCCCACAAATATCATTCTGATCCCATTTCCCATTGTGTTACCTTTCAGCCATAATAACCTCCTTGCTTTCCTTCTGACTAAAGAGGCATATTCCCGCCTCAGCACCCATTCATATCGGACTCTGTATGGGAAGTTCTGAACTCACACATCCTCATGAGTTATACCCTCACAGCATAGAGGGGGGCTCAAGTGTTACCTTAGGAAACATTTTCTTACCACTGTCAAAATCACACACCACATAGTCAACCATATCCATCCATTTCTCTCTTAAAATCTTTTTAGCATAATGCATATTAGAACTAGCCATGTTATATGTGTTTATATGTTTCTTTGTTGTTTTTTTTTACTTGTTTGTTGTTCATTATAATTTAAATGAAGGGTCATAGGGATTTATTTTTTCATTGCTAAATTACCAAGATCTAAGAAACCACCTATACTGAAGTAGGCTTTCATTAAACAAAGAAAGAATAAATAAATGCATGAGTCAAATTGTTGGATTTGGGTTGTAGAAAAGATAAAATGAAGACATACCTAAGATGTGTCAATCTGCTGGTTGTATGTATATAATGCCATTTGTAGCTTTATGGAAGATGACAGCAAGAACAGATTTGAGGGACAACTGACAATCTTTTTAAATGTTAAAATATAAGAATAATACAAAATTTTTTAAGACAAATTTAGATTACAAATGTAAATTATTGGGAATTACACTGGCTCTGATAACATACATATCTGAGTTCTGAATTTCATTAGTCCTCATGGAAATTTGATATCCTTTTTCACCTGGATGTTCTGGTTTTCATATTTGGGCTTTTACTAACATCTTTATTTCCAGTTTAAACTCAATATAATGAATATTTGGATCTTGTGCCAGCTTTCATCTTAGTTCCTTTCTGAGAAAAATTTCTTCTGAGTTGATCTGTTGCTTTCTTCACAAGTAAACTCCCAGGACACAGCTACCATCATTACAAAATGTTCTGCTATAATCTTTACACATACACCATTGTTCTCTGCTTGTTTATAAAGTGAGATCAACAATAGTTTGAGTTACTTTTTAGATATACGATGATATTTAAAGTAAAATACAATATTATAATTTCAGATGAACTGATCTACAAAAACACAGTCTAATTAGAATTAATTTAGATAATCACAGTGGTTTATGCTGCCAACAAGGGCTCAAATTTGTGCCAACAATGATTGAAGCTGTTGTCTGACAATAGCTTTATGGGTATTAAATGGAATGCATAACAACATTGAGCTCAAAGGAATCCTGCTGCTTCCTCCTTCAAATACAACATGCTACCATTTTTTTGTAACTTTTTTTTTTTTTGCATCCACTCATCTTCTTTTCTAGCTTGTTACAGAGTTGACTCAAAGTCCTTCATTTTTTTCTTAGTTGTATCTATGTAACACTTTACCAAATGTTTTGCTGAGATTCAGGTAAAAGGCTCCCACTGCCTTTGCCTCATTTACTTCCTTACTGCAAACACTAGTTCAGACCTCACACATCCTGTCATCGCCGCCCCCCCCCCCAACAATATTGGCAAATGGTGTGGTTGATGCTCTTCTTTTAAAAGCTTGCATGGGTATTTATTGTAATGGACCATTTACCAGTATACAACATCAATTTCCAGAAGTTGTTGTAGTTGTTTTGATTTCTGTTTTTTTTTTTTCAGTTGATTGAACAAAAATCTTTTTTTTTCTTTTTTCTAGTCACATTCCAAAAGGGATGAATAAAGTATTCAGAATTTTATACCCTTTTTGGCTTTTCCTCTCATATCACTGCACAGAGTACTTGCCATTCTTTTGCTCTTTTTGAAGCTCTTCCCTATATAGGCTACTTTCATAACATTTCATACTGACACTCTTCCGATTTCTCTATCTCTCCCTTTCCTTACTTTTCTATCTCTTCCTTCAATGGTTATTTTTAAAGGGGCACACTTCAGAGTCTCCACACACAATCTATTCTTTTTCTCTCCTATGTATGTTCTCTGGGTACTCCCTTTTATTCCTGTCTCAGCCCTATTCTCTCATTTGAAACTAATGTCTACATGTTTGCTGGACATTGTTATCTTGTCTTTCCACAGGAAAGTTAATTCAACATTTGTATAATTGGTTGCATTTTTTACTCATGGTACTCTTTTCTTCCTCATTTACTTCCTTTCTACTTAATGTGAATATGTTCTACATGGACACCCATTTCAAAAAACAAAAAAAACAAAAACCAAAACTAAGAGTCATAGCAACCATTCTAACTCCTTTTGCCAAGTGCAATTCATCATAATTTCCTGAGTTTTATATTGCAAAAGTTACTAAGCTCTTATTTCTTTTTGAGATTCTCATTTTATTGTGTTAGGATATATCTAGACATTCTTATCTTCTTATGATAATGGACTTTCCCAAAAGCCACCTGCACAAGGCAGCTGGACTAATCCATTTCATATCAACTGCTCAAACATGTCAATTGCTCTCAATCCTGTGAAATTTAACTTCTAACTCTTTAGCTTTGGGAATAAAGTTCTATGATTTTTAACTATTATTCTTTGGATGTGGTTTGAATGTGTCTCCCAAGAATTCATGTGTTGGAAACTTGGTCCTCAGTGCATCAATGTTGAGGTAATGGAAATTCATGATTCTAAGAGAAGGTCCTTAAGTCATCGGGAATATTGCTTTCAGAAGGGATTGATATTGTTCTTACAGGACTTTACAGTTAGTTCTCAAAGAGAATTGCTACAAAAAGAACAAACCTGAGCCTCACCTGTTCTGTTTTCTTGTTTGGCCATGTGACCTTTCCTTCTGTGTATGCTTCTACTATATGAGTTTGAAGCCTATGGAACTCACACCAGAGAAAAGGACAGACTAGCACCATGCTCTTGGACCTGAAACTGTCTTTATGAGTTACCCACCCCCAAGCATTTCATTAGAGTAAATAAATAAATAAGCTAACATGATGGTTTGCCTATGGCTAGATAAACATCTAATTTCTGTTTTTTTATTGCAGTTATATTTCGTTCATGTATTTAAAAGTGAAAGTCTCATTTCTTAGAAATTATTTTTTTATCTGAACCACACTTAATTATATTAAAATATCACATTGAGATTTTTCTTTTGTCCCTGGAACCTGTCTCCTATTCTGTACTTTTACAATGAATGCTATGAGACATGAGTCAACTCTGAGTACAATTTCACCCACTTTGTCACCTTATGCTGAAAATAAATATAGAAAGAATTATTATCACCAGCCCATTGAGTAACACTTTAAAGTCTTTTACCTTTTTAAGTAGCTAGTTCCTAGCACTAATGTTGCCTCACAGGATGGGTTAAGTAGAATTTGTGGAAGGAAGATCATTTCTAGGGGATTTTTCTATCTTTATCTTCCTTGATCTTTAAAACATTTCAACATCTCATCATTTTTTTTTCCTTTTGTTATTCTTTTAATCTCCATTTCCTGGATTTCTCCTATAAATCTGAAACTTGTTAATAGTTTTTTTTTTCTTCAAAGCTATTTGTCCTCTCTCAGTGTTTGAATTGTATAAAAGATATTTAGAAAACTTATGTTTTCTTTTAACACTTTACCTTCTTAGATAACTAGATTTAGTTCTATGTTTTCATTTGGTGTCCATGATAAAAGGTTACAAACTGTTTTGTTTCTTTTTGAAACAAAAATAGCATATCCTATTGCCAGTTAACACTTTCATTCAGTCTAATTAACATGTGAAACTCAACATGTGCAAGTTTGTACTTTGTATACTCTCTCCAAAATGTGCCTCATTTTACTAGTCAATATTTCAGTGATAAAACTTTCCCCTCATCCAGCTGCTAAGTACAGAAACCTAGGGCACAGCCCTCATAACCTTTGTTCTATTGACAGCAACCCCCAATGAATATCAATTAACAAAACAGATTGATTCCTCCTCCCAAACACTTCTTAATCTAATCTAATTTTTTTTCACTTCCCTTAGAGCAGGCCACCTTCACTTTATGAGGCAACAGGCTCATAATGAGGTATTCTATATCCATAAAGCCTGTCCTTCAATTCATCCTGACTACAAGGACCTCTTTTTAAATAAAAGAATAATGTGCCACAAAGATGTCCATATCCAAATCAGTGAAAAAAAAAATTCATGAATGTACTTTCATGAAAAAGACAAAGTTACTTATCAGTCATTCTTACAGTGGAAGGATTAGTCTGGATTATAGGGGTTTTTAAGTGTGGAAAAGATGATTAGAAGGGAGAATCAAGGCAGAATCAAGGAGATCATTCTTAAGAACAAGACTGACAACTTCCAGCTTTGAAAGTGGGAAAAAAAGGGGTCATGAGCTAAAGCAAGGCAAGGAAAGCCAAGGTGGTCTCCAGGACCTAGGAATGACAAGAAAGTAGAGTTTGACAGAGCCTCCCGGAGGAATACAGCTCTAAGGACACTGATTTTAGTCTGGTGACTTCTGTGCTGACTTCTGATATACAAAATCATAAAATATAGTTGTCTTCTTTTAAGTCATTAAATCAATGGTGTTTTGTCAAACCACAGTAGAAAACTAATACCCTATGTAAGAAAGAAAGAAACCCTGCAATATTTCTTTGTGTGAGCACATTTTATCTTAGATAGCTCATGTTACTTATCCTCTGCTTGGAGATTAACCATCATTTGCTAAACAAAACCTTCCCTGGTCTACATTTATCTCCTGTATTCTACCTATTTCTTCATCTAAAACCTTATCTAACCAATAGAACTGCAATCCATTTAAATAAAATGACTCATCATGCAGTTATTTGTACAGTTTCTGCTTCGTAAATTTGACTTTGAGTCTAGCCGTGCAAATGTCACATCTGTGTACTACACTTTTTGTATCCAGAAACAGCTAGGTATATTGCACTGACCAGACATCATGATATAGTTTGTAAGTAGGTGAATAAAGGATGGAACGAATGCATTTATTGAATGCCTTCTATGTAATATCAATGTAAAACTTAATATACACAACTTCCTTGACTTCTCATTCATTTCAATGATGTAAGTATTACCTCTATTTCACAGGCAGGAAAATTGAAGCCTGATATATGCACAAATTTCTCTAAAGGCAACATGATTGGTAATGGCATAGATAAAAGGCAAAATAAGATCCTGGGTATTTACTAGCTCTGTGAATATAAATTAGATCTTTTGAGAGATGCTACTATGGTCATAAGCAAGCATCAGGCATATATCACTGCTAAAGTCCTGCTAACTTAAGGCATTTAGAAATACTAAAGAAAATACAAAAAATAGTTTCTTGGCCTATTATTTTAGATGTAGTACCTAGCATAAAGCAAAGCATAATGAATACATTTTGAATAAAAGTGTATCAATAAATTAAAAATGAACGAGCAAAAACTTTGGTTGCTTATCTGATTTTAATTGAGGTCCAAAGAATATTTTCTATAGAAAAATGTTTAAAAATAAGAGAAAATCTTTAAAGATGCTATAAATTGGATACAATTTGAGGGTTCAGGTGGTAATAGTTGAAACATAGTATATCAGTGTTAAGTCAATGGAAACTTTAGGAGGCGAGTTAGTCTTTAGCCCTTGGAAGGGATTAATCTAGTTCTTGTGGGAATCTGGTTAGTTCTCACATGAGCTTTTAATGCAAAAAGGAAGTCTCTCCCTAAATCCCTCTAGCTTCCAGTCTTATCATGAGACCTTTCTCTCTCACATACATTCCCACAAGATAACATCCACCACACTATGAAATAACCAGAAGGCCTTGAAAGAACCAGGCAAAAGCCAGTACTCTGCTCTTACATCCCCGGAACTGTGAGCTAAGTAAGTCTCTTTTTTTCATAAAGTACCTGACCACAGATATTTTGTTGTAGCTATAGGACATGAAATTAACACAACGATACATTTTTCAGTTGTAGCTTTTTTCTGAAATTAGCTCTTGTATCTTCGCTCCTCTTCTCTACTATTTGACGTGAGTAGAAAAACAAGACTCATGTGAGGATGCCACATTCCCATCATTGTCCTACAGGATAGCAAAAGGGAGCTTAGCAGAGTCAGGAGTTTCTCTAAGTTGTAAGTGTCTTTACACGTGTTTAACTTTGTAAGAGAAATAAAAATAAATGAAAAAGGGAGCAAAATCATTGTCAAAAAGAATAATGAATAAAAATTTTAAAAGGATAGTAGAAAACAAAAAGATAATGGTTCAAAGCAAATAATCTTGGTATTAGATTAGAAGTTTCATTTTCCTTAAGACTCAATTTTCTTGAAATATAATAAACAATCTTATCATTATTGTTCTAGTCTTTATTCAGCTATAGCAATGGATGCAATCCATCATGATTTCTCAATTTAGCTAAATCTGTGACATGTCATCTAAAAGCTCTACCTAAACAAATAAAAATAAATTAAAAAGTGATAAAATAATAATAAAAGAAACACAAAAGGATTACAAAAATAAATAAAAGCTGTACCTATTTAAAGGCAATTCTAGACCTCAGTAAGTTCTTTAAAGAGTTAATCAAAATGTCCATGTGTAGCTGGCATGCTATTTTTGCTAATTTCCCCAAAATTCTGTTTTTAAAAGTTGTTTCCCTTTATTTGAGCAAAATTAGTATACTTATGTTATATTATATTTTTTTTTCAAAAACTAATTGACAAGCAAGTAGGGTGATCTTTCTTGAGTCATTGTTCTTAGACAGTTGTTTTTTTTTTTATCAGATTCAATTTTATGAGACAATTGCCACTGGAATTACCAATATATTCCTTGAAGGAATACTTAAATTCAGAAATAAGCCACAAATTTTATGTATCATGTTCAAAAAGTGTAAAGAGATTATATATGCATGGTAACTAGCCATTATCACAAACAATACATAAGAGTTAAATTTTCCATATCCCTTCTATCACATAGAATTTTTATTATCTCTTGAGGCACTGCCGAGCTCAGTGCTTCTTATTGAGAGCATCTACCCATGAAATGTTTGTTGCTGGTCTACCATAAGAGAATGGGATTGTGAAAGATTGGGCCCCTACATACACTGTTCAGTTCAGGGGCTATCTTTTTATATAAGACTTTCTTGATGAAGGATGCATTGTGTTGATATATATCCTTATTTAGCATTAAGAATTCATTTAACATCTTAAGTTCTTCCACATTTTTCTTTTTTCTTTATTAGCTACACATGCCATTACAATGATCTTGGCAATTCAAACATTTGAATCATTGGGGTATAATTTCTCATTTCTCTGATTGTACAGATTGTAGAATCACACTGGTCATAGAGTCACCTATATACATACAAAATTCTTTCTTTTTCTTTAACTTTTATTGTTGGTTGTTCAAAACATTACATAGTTCTTGACATATCATATTTCACACTTTGATTCAAGTGGGTTATGAACTCCCATTTTTACCCCATATACAGATTGCAGAATCACATCAGTTACACTTCCATTGATTTACATATTGATATACTCATGTCTGTTGTATTCTGCTGCCTTTCCTATCCTCTACTATCCCCCATCCCCTCCCCTCCCATCTTCTCTCTCTACCCTATCTACTGTAATTCATTTCTCCCCCTTTTTTTCCCTTCCCCTCACTTCCTCTTGTATGTAATTTTGTATAACCCTGAGGGTCTCCTTCCATTTCCATGCAGTTTCCCTTCTCTTTCCTTTTCCCTCCCACCTCTCACCCCTGTTTAATGTTAATCTTCTTCTCATGCTCTTCCTCCCAACTCTGTTCTTAGTTACTCTCCTTATATCAAAGAAAACATTTGGCATTTGTTTTTTAGGGATTGGCTAGCTTCACTTAGCATAATCTGCTCTAATGCCATCCATTTCCCTGCAAATTCTATGATTTTGTCATTTTTTAATGCAGAGTAATACTCCATTGTGTATAAATGCCACATTTTTTTAATCCATTTGTCTATTGAAGGGCATCTAGGCTGGTTCCACAGTCTTGCTATTGTGAATTGTGCTGCTATGAACATCAATGTAGCAGTGTCCCTGTAGCATGCTCTTTTTAGGTCTTTAGGTAATAGATCGAGAAGGGGAATAGCTGGGTCAAATGGTGGTTCCATTCCCAGCTTTCCAAGAAATCTCCATACTGCTTTCCAAATTGGCTGCACCAATTTCTAAGCAGGAAGTGTGAATCAGGTGGTATAGCGATACCAGACCTCAAACTATACTTCAGAGCAATAGTAACAAAAACAGCATGGTATTGGTATCAAAACAGGTGGGTGGACCAATGGTACAGAATAGAGGACACAGAAACCAATCCACAAAACTACAACTATCTTATACTTGATAAAGGGGCTAAAAGCATGAAATGGAGAAAGGATAGCATCTTCATCAAATGGTGCTGGGAAAACTGGAAATCCATATGCAACAAAATGAAACTGAATCCCTTTCTCTCGCCATGCACAAAAGTTAACTCAAAATGGATCAAGGAGCTTGATACCAAATCAGAGACACGGCATCTGATACAAGAAAAAGTTGGCTATCATCTACATACTGTGGGGTCAGGCTCCAAATTCCTCAATAGGACACCCATAGCACAAGAGTTAATAACTAGAATCAACAAATGGGACTTACTCAAACTAAAAAGTTTTTTCTCAGCAAATGAAACAATAAGAGTGGTAAATAGGGAGCCTACATCCTGGGAACAAATATTTACTCCTCACACTTCAGATAGAGCCCTAATATCCAGAGTATACAAAGAACTTAAAAAATTAAACAATAAGAAAACGAATAACCCAATCAACAAATGGACCAAGGACCTGAACAGACGCTTCTCAGAGGAGGACATACAATCAATCAACAAGTACATGAAAGAATGCTCGCCATCTCTAGCAGTCAGAGAAATGCAAATCAAAAACACCCTAAGATATCATCTCACTCCAGTAAGATTGGCAGCCATTATGAAGTCAAACAACAACAAGTGCTGGCGAGGATGTGGGGAAAAGGGTACACTTGTACATTGCTGGTGGGACTGCAAATTCATACAAAATTCTTAATAGGACATTTTGAGACAATGTATCCTAGAGAGGAAAAACATGAGCTCCTTGTTAGAGAGAAAGTAAAAATAAATCCCATTTCTAAAACATATTAGCTTGTTTTCTACATCTATTCCATGAGCATAACAAAAGGAACTTTAGCACAGAGTTTTTTGAGGAGTATGAGTTCCATTTGCAAAAAACTCTGTAAATACCTACCACTTTAAGAGTGAAATGCATTTCATGTGAATAATTATTATACAACAATTTCAAGCTTATGTTCTTATTACAAGATGTGAAACTGTGAAAAAAATCTCATCAAGAAAACAAAATCCTTAATGGTTTGTTTATTGGTCATATATTCAATGTCCTTTAAAGATCTTTAAGTCTTACAGTTCTAAACAAGGACTGTTAAGTTGATATAGATCCTCAGTGTTTGACTAGGACATACAGTTGTGATTTCTTTCAAATATAGGGACTTTAACTCTCAGACTCAATTTATAATCTGCATTAGTCAATTCTTGAAGAAAGAACCCTCATGATCTTCTTGCATCTAACAAGTATTACATCTTAACATTGTTGAATAGAGTATTATGTTTCCAACAAGGACTTTGGTGCGGGGTGGGGGGCACATTTGAACTATAGAGCATTTTAAACTGCATTTCTGATGAGTAAGGAATTGGTGTGAAGATAGTCCCTATAGTGAATACTTGCTTTCCTTTCTATCATGCAAAGTTTAGATATTTAAGTCTTTTTAATTTTTTTTTAGTCTATTCTCTTTTCTCTTCCATAACTGAATCATCCTTCTATAGATAATTACCTAATATAAAATACATAGGAGTAAGTGGTAATGCTAGTCCCTAGCATGAGAGGTTGATATTTCAATGATCCATTTCAATTTCAGAGTCATTCCATAATATTTTTTTTGGTTGCTTATTTATTTGTTACAAAGATTATTGAGCTCTTACTATGCCAGGCACTGTTATTATGTTTGTTGCAGTTATAATTCTTGATTAGAAACACAGAATCTCTGTGACTTGATTTTTGATTTCTGAGTTTTATTAAATTAAATGTCTTTGCTTTTTCTCAACAAAGATAAGGGTATTCATGTTTCAGCAGTTATAGTAAAATAAGTAATAGTAATTATTGTGATAATGTTGAGCATGATGGTTTAAATAATCAGTTCTTATTACCAGTTTAATGTTTTCTACATCTATATCAACATATTCCTGAGACAATTTTCCTAAAATCCTCTATCATTTTGGAAAATAAAAATATCAAGAATGATAACACACACAAAATCTTTTGCCACAACTGGTATATAAACTTTATTTGATTTATTGTAAAGTATATGTTTAAACACTATCTCAAACAAAAATCTTTTCATTTATTTATTATTTTTGAAAGCTAGACATTTGTTTCTCACTTACAAAGAAGCAGAATTTTAAAAATTGGCTTGGACCACAAAAATCTATTTCTAGTATCTTTGTTTCCCTTCCATAAATCATTGTTCAGAACAGTGAGCCAATTTACTATTAGTTTCATTGATCCTTTCCACTGATCTTACAGGACTGTAAAGAATTTTGTCAAAGGCTTTCCAAACATCTAAGTTTAAATCCTCTTTAACTCCCTTTCCACATTTGTCTACCTGGAGTGAAGTCCCTGAAGAATTTCACAAAAGTAGTGAGTGATTCCTTTTATTCTGTAAATGTGTGTTGTCTGTTCTTAATCAAGCTGAGCTTTTCAAAGTGGCCTTCATTTGATCTCTAAAAATAGTTTCTGAAAGTGTCCAACATAACAGGAGTTAAAGGGAACTCTGAAATTTCTAAGTGTGTTTCCAAGACTGGCCTCCAGTTAATATTTTGTTTTGGTCATAAATCTAAAGTGATATTTTCTTAATAGAAAATAAATATAAAATATTACAATGACAAAAGCTGCATGACTTTTTAAGTTAAAATTTAAATACATCGGTAAGGATGTTTTTCACTTCTTGTTAGCTGGGTATTGTATTGTGCCATTTTTATTTTGCCATCAGGCAACAACTTTTCTGAACTCTGATGGACATTACTAAAGGAAAAAGTAGGAAAGATGAATGTCAGATTTATCTTGAAAATGCTAAAGTGCTACTATTTTTTCATATTAGCTCTCTGTACATATTTACTTAGTATTAAATATATAGCCACAGAAATCCTTTTATTTAGTTTTAATATATCTGATGAAAATGTAAGACTCTTATCTCCTTCTTGCTCAGGAGAAAGGTGTGACCATACATGAATAACTCACATGATTCATCCTCAGTTTTCTCCACAGAAGCAGGCAGACAGCTTAAGAAACTTTAGAAAATGATGCACGATAAAGATAATATCATAATTTAAGATCATTGCTTCATATTGTCCCTGTGTGCTATAATGGACTTAGAAGTCCTTCACAAATGTGAGAAGACATGCATTTTCAGTATTTTTCAAAACAGGGATTAGTCTCATTGCATGAGGGGTTCCCACACCCCTTCTTACCCAAAGCTGCCCAAACCTATTCAACATTTTTCATGAACATGAGACTACAGACATAAATTATATTGGTGGATAATCTTATATTTTAAGGTGTATCTCTGATGGTGACTAATGGTGTACCAAACTTTACATATTATAAATGAGCAAGAAATTTTTTAAAAACTCAGAATAGCTTTTGAGCCACTTACTTCTCTTTCAAAGAAAAGTTAGAGTTTTGAGTCATAGGTACCTCTCTTCAAAGAACCACCAACAATTAAAGAGGTCTCCCTGACACAATAAGGCTGGATATTTTCAGCTTGAAAAATGCTAAAATAATTGTTTTAATCAAGAATTCGTTCTACTCCACAAACACAAAAAATCCTTTTTTTTTTTGTATCCTGTCAAAAAAGATACAAAAGAAAAAGATTTTATTAAATCAAAGTTAATAGCTTTTGAGGGATTTTTTTAAACTTAGCATTCATAGGGCCACTGAAGTTTCAAAGAGAGTCCAATGAGCCCAAATCTTGCTGAATTGTTTATAAAATCATGTGCATGTAAGATTCTGTTGTATCCTTAGGTAAATAATTTGCAGTTTGCATTAAATTTACCACATTTCATATAAAAAACTCACACATACCATAATTAACAATTTCTGTTATATATTATTAAAATGTTTAACAGTATTTATTATAACAACCTGAGTGAAAAGTAAAACGAATGGTGCTACAAGTTCAATATATGTGAAAATGTATATGTGTGTGCTTGTATACACATATATTTTTACCTATAAATGCATGTTGTTGCACTCATATATTTAATTGCATTTTTTATTTCTTTCTGGTTCTAATCTTTTGTGAAACCTAATTTAAGTCTGTGTACATCCATCAATTTTCTCAGTTTTCCACTGTAAATTTCTTCACATAGTAGCTTTCTACCTATTGCTGAAGAATTCTAGGTATCCTGTGAACTCGGTTAACTGTGTGATCTTATTCTTTCACATAACAACTGGCAAGTTTATCTACTGAACTGTAAGGCTGTTTAATTGATTTTTTTAAATAATTTTGACCTGCTAATATTTTACTGGGTAAAAGTTACTTGCAGAACATATTGCCATATCAATAAACAGAATGAAATGTGTTCTTCATTGATTAGAATGCTACTTATTATTTTCAGAATAAGCAAGTCTATGGGGAATGACATGAACAAAGTTGACCAAAAGTGTCAAAATTATTCCTTACTATCTACTAAAGCTGGAAAGAGGGAATTCACATGAAGGAGAGTGATCACATGAATTTTAACACTGAGGGCAACATGTTCAATGAGTTAGATTGTCATGGTTTGCCTACCAACTACCTGGTTTTTTATATTATAGATGCAACAAGTAACTATTGCTACATATTTGAACAAGTTTGACTTTGCTTTTCTGTTATGAGATTTTTTTCATATGTATATGGAATTAAATAACAGAACATGTTATCCATCCTTTGAATACTGACTAACTATAGGACAATTCAGTCATCACCATAGCTCAAATTGTGAGAAAATTTTGCTTCCCTCTCAGTCCAGATATCACTCTCTGTAATTTCTACTCATTGATTCTATTCTGTTAATTCCTACTTCCATAAGCCTAAACAGGATCAATTCCTTCAAATTATGAATAGTTAACATGATTTTCTCACAGATCCCATTACCCTTCACGGTCAGCATACAAGTTTATAATTGCTTTGAAGTATGTTATAAGTCCCAAAGTTGAATATAATGTGTGATATATGCATATGAATAGACATGTGTATATACATATAGATAAGCATATGTGTGTAAAAATACATACACACACACACACGCACACACACACACACATATATATATAGTATTATTGCAACTTAAAGTTAACATTATTTTAAAAGAATTCTTGTTCATTCACTATGTAAATACCTTCAGAACATCTGATTAATTTTTAACTACTAAGTACAACACTAGCTATTACCCTTAGACCAAACTTAAATATGTCATTTCATTATTTCCTACTCTTTGCTTGCACATTTTTATCTATACTCTGTCTCTCATGGTCATTCTAATAAATCTTAATTTATGGTCCTATCTAAATTAATTAATAATTAGGAAATGAAAACTATTTTGAAAAAATATTTTAATAAGAAATAAGCATAATAACATTTGAAATTGGCAATTCTTTTATATAAATTATTCATTTTTTGCAACAAATCTTATAAAATATATAATTTCATGATTCCAACTTAAAATACAGGAGATAACAGTTACATACTTTGTATCTCAAAACTCTAAAAGTTGAATTTGGAATGATAAAATGAGAAAGTAGATATATTCAAACTCACTAAAACATTACACTGTATAAAAATGTGTGTAAACATCACATAGTGCCTCATTGATATGAACACTTTTATGTTTTATGTATCAATTAAAACAGTAAATTTTATTTAAATAAAAATTATTAAAAAGGTAAAGAAGAATAAAAAGGATCACAAATGACTGCCAGGAAGTCAATTTATTATATGACAAGACATTGTATAATCTAGAGAAATGGATAAATTAATCAAAATATACAATCTCTAAATTGAATCAAGAAGAAATAGAAAGCTTGAATATTATTAAAATGTCATATAATGAAAAATACTATCCATATTCAATGAATTCCCTATGTAAGGTCAATGACATCCTTCAAAAATAGAAAAAAAATTCTGAAATTTTTATTGAACTACAAAAATCCCTAAATAACAAAGTAACATTTTGGAAAGGAAAACAAAATTGTAATCATCATGCTTCCAGGTTTCATATTATATTATAAAGATATAGTAATCAAAGCAGTTGGTAATGGAAGAAATATAATCTCAAATACCAATGGAACACAATAGACATCTCAGAAGAAAACCATGACTCTACAACCAAATAATTTTTGAAAAAGTGCCCAAAAACGCAGTGTAAAAAGGATCATTAGTAAATGGTTTTAGAAAAACAAGATATCCACATTGAAAATGAAACTAAAAACTAAATGTAAGTCTTGCTAACTGCAAGTCTCCTTGAAGAAAACTGGGTAAAAAAATCTCTTTGTTGTCTTGAAAATGCATTTTTTTTTAATATATAATATCAAATCTCAGGCAACAAAAGCAAAACTAAATAAATGTGGCTACATAAAACTATAAAGCTTTTTCAAAGTAAAAGAAATAGTAAAAGGAATGACAGCTTACAAATTGGAGAAAATATTTACAAAGGATAAATTTGATAAGTGATAATACCTAAAATGTATATGATTCAATAATTAAACAATAACCTTATTTTTTAAAAAAGGTCAAAGAATTAGAATAGACATTCTTCCAAAGAAAGCATACAATGACCGACCAGTATAGGAAAAGGGGCAACAGTACCCATTATCAGAGAAATATAAATCTAATAAATATAAAGGAAATTATATATATGAGTAATGGAATGTTGTTCATCCAGAAACAGGACTAAATTTTGTCACTTTCAACAAGATGGATGAACCTGGAAAACATATTGTTAAGTGATATAAGACAGGTATACAAGACAAGTACTATATGACTCACTCATTTGTGAAATGTAAAAGAGCTGACCTTGTAGAGGCTGAGAGTAGCAGAGTGGTTACCAGATGTCGAGAAGGGTGTAGGAATGTGAAGTTAAGGGAGAGTTGGTCAATGGGTACGATGTTACAGGTAGAAAAAATAACTTCTCGTATAGGGTGACTATAGTTAATAATAATAAATTGTATATTTCAAAATAACCAAAAGAGATTTTTGAATACTCCCACCACAAAGAAACAATAAATATTTTTGGTAATGGCTACACCAATGACTCTAATTAAATCATTATACAATGTATTCACATATCAAAACATATTGTACCACAAATACATATATAATAATTATGTAGGATTGAAAAACTTAAATGAAATTTTCTTTGATGTAACCTCCAAAAATTAGTATATAAAAGAAAAAACTGGATTCCACGTATTAGAATAAAAGGAAAATCTTCCAACAGAATTGTAATACCAATAAAATTTCATTTAATTAAAATTTTATAAAAATTTTATTAAAAGTGACTGAGAAATTAATAGATATGGGGTTTTTTGGGGGGAAGGGTTGATGCTGGGGACTGAACTCAAGTGTACTTTTCCATTAAATTACATATTCTGTCCTTTTTTATTTTATTGTGAGACAGGATTTTGTTAAGTTTCCGAGTCTGGCCCTGAACCTATAATCTTCCTGCCTCATCTTCCAAAGTCACTGGGATTATAGGCATTTGCCACCAATGCCTGAAATATATGGCTTTCTAACTGAGGTAATAATAAATTTCTAAAATTTGATATCAGCAATTATTGCACAATGATGTACTAAAAGAAAAAGAAAGGAAAAACCTTTTACTCATGTTTTTTTTTTAGTTTCATTAAAAAAACTGAAGTTTTATAAAAGTTGTAGCTCAGTAAGACTATTTAAAAAATGCTGAATTTTACATAAATTATATTTCATTAAGTATGTCAAAAGTGATAAAAAAATAAATGAAAACAGAGAGAATTCACTGGCAACAGTTCTTTCTTAAAAGAAATTCTTCAAGAATCTCCTCAGGCAAAAGTAAAATGACATTGTCTCAACAATTTTAGTCACAAAAAGGAAATAAGATTATCTGAAAATGAACCATAAAAGGAAATATAAATTTTTTTTCATAATTAATTGAAAAAAGACATTTGTGTAAAATAATAATAATAACAACAAATAATATTTACAGCATGGCCATAAATGAAATAATATCAGCCATGTCAACCAGAATGGGAGGAAGTAATTGGAAATGCAAGCTTACAAGGTGTCAGTACTACATATAAAGTAGGATAGAATCACTTTATGTTTATTAGGAGCTGGGGTTAGGCTCAGCAGTAGAACACTCACCTAGCAGGTGCAGGGCACTGGGTTCCATCCTCAGCACCACATAAAAATAATAAAAAAAAAGGTATTGTGTCCAACTAAAACTAAAAACAAAATATTTTTAAAAAATGTTTATTCTAACCCTCAAG
Organism: Urocitellus parryii; assembly: GCF_045843805.1. Lineage (NCBI taxonomy): Eukaryota > Metazoa > Chordata > Mammalia > Rodentia > Sciuridae > Urocitellus > Urocitellus parryii. The sequence continues at coordinate 118,768,280 of NC_135540.1, read as the reverse complement.
TAAACCATTAAATAATTTTGGAGAAAGATGTGATAATAATAATAAGGGTTTGGGGATGTAGCTCTGTGGTAAAGCATTTCCTTAGTAAGAGCAGAGCCCTGAGTTCAGTATTTGCACTACAAAATAGCATCACCACCACCATCATCAATAATAATAACAATAATATTAAATTATACAAAATGTTCAAATAAAAGTAGGGAATACAGAAAAATAAGACACAAAAAATTGTGAAAATTATTTTGATGAAGTAATAGTTGCATAGTATGTGACTATTGGTAAGCCAGAAAATATCCCAATAAGGAGAAATATTTAAAATAGGAATATAATAATTGAATAATTAGAAGAGTTGTTCCACAGCCCATTATTGCAGGCTTTATTTAACAGAAGAAGCTTTAACCCTTTACTGTGACCAAAGTCCCAGTTAATAATTTCCTTCAATACCTCTTATGATAAATTTTGAAAGTAATGATGTAATGTTTACTTTTAAGTATTAGTTATAAATCATTTAAATTTCATATTTAGGTAACATTAAGAAGCTATTTCAATATAAAAACAACTGATTAAACTTCACTGTTGTATAATGATTGCATTTCATATTATTTTTAGTTATACTAGATGTAAACAATTTACTTTTGAAATTTCATTAATTCTGACTATTGAAAATAATTTTCTAATCCCAATGGGGGGAAAACACATTCATCCTATGATCTGAATTATTATTGTCATAATATGATTACTGGTTTATTTACAACCAGTAGTCATATTATGGTTTAATTATAAGCCAGTAGTCATATTATTTTTGTTCTGTGTCAACAACCAATATACTTTCTTAAACTACAAAACTGGCTCTGAATCTTTTTTTAGTATTTGAACATGAAGACAGAAAAAAAGAGACTATGTTTATATATATTATGTAAATAATAAAGTACAAATTAAATAAATATTTTTATCGGTAAAGAAATAGAACAGTAAAATATTTATATTTAAGGCATTTGAATAAATATGTCTGTTTTCTAGATTGATGTTTTCCCTAAAAGGGAATGTCTTTTATCTACTGAGGGATTATTTTGTAAAAATACCATGCATTTTAACTCTGCTATTTCATGATTTACAGATTTTGAAAAAATAAAAATACAAAACATTTGTGTATATGTATCTTCCTGTGCAAAGTAAAAATAAAATTAATGAAAACATTCTACACCTTTGATATGTGAATGACCCATATATTTTATAATTATTTGAATCTGAAGAGCTCTAAAAAGAAAATTGTATATCAAAATATATTGCCTCAACTGATAACAGAAAACTGCTCATAATAATTTCAGAGTCAGAATATCAATGAAGGGAAAGCATATGGAAATGGTAGGAGACCTTCAGTGATACACAAAATTATAAGAGGTTATGAGGGGCAAGGGGGAGGGGGAAAAAAGGGAGAGAATTGAACAACAGCAAAGGAGGTAGAGAGGGAAGATGGGAGGGGAGGGGAGGGGAGGGGGGATAGTAGGGGATAGGAAAGGTAGCAGAATACAACAGTCACTAATATGCCATTATGTAAAAATGTGAGTATGTAACAGAAGTGAGTCTGCAATTTGTATTTGGGGAGTTCAAAACCCAATTGAGTCAAATGTATGAAAGATGGTATATCATGAGCTCTGTAATGTTTTGAACAATCAATAAAAAAATGAAAATTAAAAAAAAAGAAATATGAAACTATATACTATACATCTTTTTTTCAGATAACCTTTACAGAGTCAAAATAGATTAATTTGAACCAATGTCAATAAATCTTATTCTATAAATATTTCTGATTTGCTTCACAGACTGTTATAAAACTGTGCACATTTTCATCTTGAAATTTTAGCTCTCTAAGTGTAAAATTTATTTCCCATTTAATAACTTTATAGCAAATGGGAGGCACTGTAATGTAAATTATAAGTTAGATGTAACTAACATAATATTCAGATGAAACCACACAAAAAAGAAACAAAGGTAAAGTTGACTAATAATAAACTCATTAATACCAAACTGACCCAATAGGAATTTCTCTTTTTGAAAGTCACTGTTTTTATATATATATATCCCAAAACATCACATGGGTCCATATCAATTAACCCAAGTGCACACCAGAGAGGATTAGCATCATTTATGTATAAAATCAGGACAGCTAAACTTCACCATTTTAGAAGTAACTGAATTATAGATGCCAATTTTCTGGATTAACATTATCTGCAATTTTTTTTCTCAATTCTCAAATGAAAGTTCATTACTAACTCATTGTTTAAGAGATGGGGTTCTTCTAAGATGATACATCAGTCATTTGTACATTTCAACATTCATTTCTGTCTCGTTAAAAATGCTTTTTGAAAATGATTATCAGTAGGAAATGCCTAAAAATACTCCCCTTCCCAAATCACTACATATAACAAAATCATAAACACACACATTTGCAGACAAAGTCCAAGTCAAGAGATGCCAATAAACAAGAAATTTATTTGGTCTGAACATTCTCTAGATATGAATCTTCATGTGTCTGTCTGCTGCTCATCATTTCCAAGCACAAATATTATTCCAAATCACCTCAAATCAGTTAACAAATCATGTAAACCTTTATCATATGATATTTCTAATATCTTCCTCTGGGATTTTCATTATTGTGCATACAAACTGAAATTTTATATAATTATTATAGAATAAATCAATTTGTAATAAATTACAAAATTATAACTAACATTTCCTTACTCAGGCTCCTTACCATCATATCTGGTCTTCATTTATGATCTGAGTTTTTCCACATGAAGGAAGGATAAGCTTTCTCAATATTTTGTCACATTCTTTTCCTATAGAACTAATTGCATGTTTGAATATATGGAACTAATCTATTTCTTATAGGAGAATAAACATCTAATTTACTAATATCTTAATTTTTACTTAGAAAATGAGAAACTGAGTTGAAAGTGATTGGTATATTTTATCCTTTAAAAATATGTAGATGATTTCAAGTAAATGTAAAGTTAATGTTTGAAATTTCAAAAGGAAAGGTTGTATTGGTTGTTTCAAAGATTTTTTGATTTGACTAAATTGCTAATCATATAAGTTCAATTTGTGTGAAATGTTGTCTGCAAAAGGTTTGCTGTTTTAAGCAGTTTCATTTCCCCTGAGATTGTAAGATGTGGCTGGCAAATTTTATTGCCTGTCTTATTTTTTTTTCCTTATATTTATATAGAACTGTAATTAAAAAGTGCATCATTAGTAAAAATTTCTAAAAGTTTTCATTCCATTGCTTACATCAAAAGAAAAATATGTTTCTATTTGCAATGATGACACACATACATACTCAGGTAAAATGTACACATTATTTTATTAATTGAGTGGAGAATACTTTTGCTATATGTATCTATGTTAGTAATAGCTTATTTCTGGAAGCTAGCTCTAAAGCAGCAGAAAATATCCCTTTGGAGGATGTGGCAGTCTTTGAGGATTTTAAAGAAGAGATATTTCTAGATATTTACCATTACCAAATCAAACTGAAGAAAATGCCTTTATAATGTCAAAAGAGCAAACTCATAAAACCACTTTTCATTGTGAGTCTCTTTTATCCTTTTTTTCCGTGATCATTACATTGAGGCCCTAAACTATGACTGATTGGAGATGGGATAAATGCTCTCCTGGGCTCAGTGAGTAGATCATCTCCCCTCTGGGACTGAAAGAGTTACCCTTAGAGGAGCACTGCCTTATGTTTTTGTTGTTCTATTTCTATTCCTATCCTATTTTCTTAGATCTTTTTTTTTCTGTTTATTTTATGTTAATACTTCCTACAAAGTTTCATTTGGACAAAATTTCTTGTTAGAATCTCCTCCTGAGGATCCTGACTTATATATCTGGAGAGACAGATAAAGATCATGGATAGGTACATAGGAGGGAAGGTAGGTAGACAAATGACAGGAAGATAAAGATTCTACTCTAAGAAGCTTCATGATTCATTTTTTTTCAGCAGCTATGATAAATATATCTCATCGAAAGATCAAATATTGTGTTGAGGAATAGATATATAGGGTAATGTTGTGGTGGGTAAGGCATATGCAGGCCCATGTTACTTTTTATTTTACTTTATGCCTCTCTTTTCAACCAAAAATATATTTATGAACTAAGTAGAACTAATTCCTTATTATAAATAATACTTGATTCATGTGAAATGTAAATTTCTTAATTATTTTAAATAAAAATATAATAAAATAGTATGTTTTTAAAATAGCTCTTTACTAGAGTGTATCGTATAGTCATAACTGATTTGTTACATAAATGTCTTCAAGAGAAAACAATTTTTAAAATCAAGTATTAAAATTTAGAAAGAAGATCCAACATCTCTTAAGGGAAAAAATAAAGATTAAGAAATTAATACAACATAAAACATAAAGAAATTAATAAATAAACATTACAGATCTCTTTGGAAAACTCTTCTAGTTACGACCAGTATTTTCTTTTTTCATTATTATTTAAACAAAATAATTATTTTTAGCTTATTGTCCCTGGCATTAGAGATGGCACTTTCTGACCTGTTCTGGACAATAGGATAAGGCAACTTCTAGGAAATGACTTTAATGATAATGCAAATCTTCTCCTGGTTTTCAGGAACTGGTTATTATAACTAGGCTAATTTTGCCCATGATGGTGTGATTATGTACATGGAGCCCATCTTTTGTGATGGTGTAGTTGCCATGACCAGGTAGGTGTGCTCAACAACAAATGCTGGTTTTGTGAGAAAGTAGTTTATTGTTCTCTCCTTGGGCCACTGTTACTTCAAGTTTCTTACATATAGAACCAAAGAACCAAAATATATAAAGAAAATGAAAAAGAGAAGCAGGCCAACTTAGAAATTGGGTAAGAAAATGAAATATTAACATATATCAAAATCGTATCCTTAGAAAAAAATTAGTAATATTCGAATACACTCAAATATTTCTACAAAGACTAGTATTTGTTGTAAAAAAGGCAAAGGTAATAAAACAAACATAAATTTAAGTTAATCAGTAATGATGATGGTAATGATAATAGTGATAACTGAAAATCAGCATATACATACCTAAAGTTAAATTAAATATATGTTTCTGTTAAAAATATGAATTGTTTTAAATGTTCCATGGCAATAAATGATGAAGATTATACAAAGTAGGTTACAAAATAAAATTTTAAAAGAACCTTGATAAGTGTGACAATCATCATTCTCCTTAATATTTTTATTGTGTGAATTTTCCTAGGTAGACTAAATGTAAGACCCTTACCTATGGAAAGGTGTTTCCTATAGTTCTTTACAAACCACTAGAAGGAATAATGTCATTATAGTTGACCTATTTACAAAGTTAGTTCTCTTTCTCCTATATATGTTAACTTTGAGGATTTACTTGTTTATTTTATTTGTGGACCTAAGGCATTTGTTCCTATCAATATAGGTAGAAACCAAGAACATCTTAAAGCACTGCTCTCTCTTATTTCCTTGCTCTTACATTTTACATAGGTTAATCTCACTCTACTCAATAGTAAATAGCAATGCCAATTTTCTATCATTAAAATATATTTAACTTATTGTTTTTGTTTGATGGCAATGATGTTTTGGGGTCTGACACCAAAAGCACAGGAAACAAAGGGAAAATAGACAAATGAGATTTCATCAAATTAAGAAGATATTGCATTGAAAGAAATGAGCAAAAAAAAAAAAAATGGGAAGACAAGCTACAGAATGGGAGAAAGAATTTGCCAAGCATACTTCCAATAAGGGGTTGATATTACAAAAATTTATAAGATACTCACACAATTTAAGAGCACAAAGGCAAATATCCTGATTAAAACATGCCAAAGGACTAGAACAGATATTTCTCCAAAGAAAGTACACAAATGGCCAATGTAGATATAAAAAGGAGCTCAGCATCACTAATCATGAAAGAAATGTAAAATCAAAACCATAATGTGACATCACCATACCCAGTTAAGATGTGTGTCATCAAAAAGCCAAAAAGATAACATATGTTGGTAAGGATGTGAAGAACAAGGAACCTTTTCACTGTTCATAGAAATGTAAATTGTATAACCATATGGGGAAGAGTATGGCGGCTCTTCAAAAAATTAAAAATAGAACTACCTTCTGATCCAGTAATCACACTTCTAGCTATATATCTGAAGGAAATACAATCTGTATATAGCAAAAATGTCTAACTCCCATCTTCATTATAGCATTTATCACCATGTCAAAATACGGAAGCAACCTGTATGTCCATCAATATATGAATGGATGAGGAAAACAGGACAGACATACATGCAGTATGAAATATTTTTCAGCATTAAAAAAAAAGTCAGTCCCGCCATCTGGGACAGTATGGTTGAACCTGGAAGACATAATGCTAAGTGAAATAAGACAGACTGAGAAAAGCAAATACAGCATGATCTCACTAGATATAAATTCTAAAATAGTCGTATTTAATGAAGCAGAGAGTAGAGTGGTGATTGCCTAAGTTTTGGGAAGTGAGGTGGAGAAAGAAATCAGGAAATGTTGACCAAATTTTAGTCAGCAAATTAAGTTCTGGAAATCTAATGTGCAGCAATATAACAATAATTCACAATATTCTATCACATACTAGAAATTTGTTGAGGCTAGATCAAACTTTTTGCACCTTAAACAATGGTAACTAAGTGATGTTATAGATATCTTAATTAGCTTAATTGTGCTGATTATAAGTATACAATTACATAAAATTACATAACAAATATGCAGTTTTTATCAATTATGCCTCAATAATATGAAATATAAAAGAAATATAATACATAAAAATAAAAATAAAACTGTAATTCAGCAAATGCAGTAGAAGATACTAAGGTACAAGTTTGTAGAAACTGACAAATCTGTAATATTTCCCAGAAAGGAGAAGAAAAAACATCCAGAAAAAACTATATAAGTAATATATACTTTGTAGGAGTTAGGGCTGTTCATAAAAATTGCAGTGTGATATATAGGAAATAGAGCTTTTAAAGTATTTTATCACCTTTGAAGAACTAGGGTTTTCAGAGATGTTAAATGTTCATCATGTTATTTTACATACTTAATCTCTAAATGTTTCAATAAGCACATGCCATTGATTATCAAAATTAAATTTTCAATGTTGCCTGTTAAACAGATATGAATATTTGACTAACCACAGACAGAAAATAGGGATTATAAGACTTAAAATTCCTTACTGAAGTACATAAAACTAGTAATTTCATGGAACAAGTAGTCAAAAATTAGGGCTCTCTTTACTACTTTTGAAGTAATAATTCAGAACATACAATCCAAAGATTAAAGCCAAATCATTCACAAACTTCATCATGGGTAAATAATATTATCTATTATAATTGTTGGCAAGGTATAACACAGTATTGGTTCATCAATTAATATATTCCAGTGTGTTAAACACTGAATTTAGGATTGTTGATTTAAATTGGTGACAAATTTTTATTTCCTATTTTTTCAGAAATAATTTAGAAGATATTAATTATTCACATATGATATTGCTATCAAAGGCACATGAGTATATTTGGCTATAAGTAGTACACATTTTTAAAATATGTATATACTGTAAGTGATAAACATGTTTATGGCCTAGATGTTGGTAATGGTTCCACAGGTATACACTTACCCACAAACTCATTGAGATTTATGCATGAGATATGTACTCCTTTTGAATGTCATTTTCACCTCAATAAAATAGTTTTTAAAATTCTGGAAAGTGATAACAATTATAAATGAAGATTTTTAAGCCTTTCTATATTTTGGATCTTTAATGGTCCCCAAAGGCCCTTGTGTTAAAGGCTTGATCACCAGCCTGTAAGCCTACTGAGAAGAGATAAAACCTTTCAGAATTGGTGCCTAGTGGAAGAAATGTGAGGCATACAGGGGAATGTCCTTGAAGGAGATATTGGAAGCTGTGGATCAGAATATGGTTGGACTGGTGGAGGGATCATTATCCTATGGGACTGTTGACATACAGGTGCCAGGGTCCCAGTGTCAGAAGGTGCTCTCTGAGGATCAGTTAACCTATCACAGTTTGATGTGTACCCTGACACTTTCTTTTCTTTCACTTCTTAGCTGCCATGAATAAGCAGTGTCCACCATGTTCCATCACAGGTCCAAAGAAACAGGGGCAAGCAACCATTGACTGAATCTTTTGAAACTCTGGCCCCAAATAAACTTTTTGCTTTCTTAAGTTGATTGTCCTAGGTGTTTTGTCACAGGAGCAGAAAGACTAACACAAGACTTAAACATCTGGGGTATAAAAATGTATTTAAACAAGTAAACTAGAGATTCATATTCAATGAAAACAAGGAAAAATTTCTGATTATCAAGTCAAAACTGACCAATATTGTGATGGTTAATTTTAAGTGTCAATTGAGTCTGTTAAGAAATACCAGGGTAGCTAGCCAAACAACATTTTGGGTGTGTCTGTAGGTGTTTCTGAAAAGTGTTAATATTTGAATTAGACTGAGAAAGAACTTAACGACCATGAGATCCTCACCTAAGCCTTGGAGGGTCACAATATAGCAAATAGATAAAGAAAGCGCAAATTTTCTCTCTCCTCTCGAGTTGGTACATCAACTTTTCTCCTGACCTTGGACATCAGGATTTTCTTGTACTTGAGCCTTCAACTTGAGATTTAGTTATATCATCATGCCCATGATTCTCAAGCTTCAGACCCAGACTGAATCACACCACTGGCTTTGCTGATTCTCTAGTCTACAGATGACACCTTATTGGATTTCTGGGTGTCCATAATTTCATGAGCCAATTTCCATAAGAAGTTTCTTTTTGTATCTCTGTGTGTTTCTGTGTGTGCATATAAATATGTATGTATGTATACATTACATGTGTGTATATATATAATATATGTATTATATGTGCATATAATATATATATATAATATGACCAATATATATGTATGTACACACACATACACACATTCATTCTTTTGATCATACTTCTTCAGAGAACCCTGACTAATGCAAACTTGTATATTCTGCTACAATTCTATGATCAGTCAGCAATTTCTCTCAAGATTTCCAAGGAAATTTTGAGCAGTATCTCTTTTTACATTTACTCATTAGCGAAACCTTGACTCAAAGAAGTTTATAATCTGTTCTAAATCTGATGAAGAAACCCTAATTATCAAGGACAACTTTTTGGCTTTTATACACAGTGGCTTCCTTCTCTAGTCCCGTACTTATTTCCATCACTTTAATGGTTTGTTCCTCTGTAATTTTTCTGCATTAGTTTCTAGAAAACCTAACACATCCTACCTTTGATGTGTGGCTGTTTGATTGTTTGTTTGTTTTTATAGTAATTGTTGTTGGTGGTGTGTGTATGTTTGTTTTCATGTTTCATTTGTCATTTTTTATTCCCAAGAGACAGCAGGATAGGAATTGGAATTTAGGTGTTCCTTTCAATTCTTGGAAATTTTGGTTGATCTGCCATTTTTCAATATACTATTGAACTGCTTTCTTTTAATATTATATAGGAATATGTCATATGTGATATTTTGCCTTGCTGCATTTAATAATTTTCCTAAAATATATTTTTATTATTCAAACTTAGTGTAATACATTCTGTTATTTTTCTGCAAATATCTTCACTGCATTGATTGATTTGTGAAAGGAGCATAATTCCCATTCCTGCTAATGTTTGGTGAACATATTTCTCTTACTAATGGGATGTAATAACATACCTAATGTCCAAGCAGAGAATTTATAAATGCCTGGAGGGTTACTCTGTACATTAGAGTCATAAGACCTATGACCCACAAAGACCACCGCAAATGATCTGAGATCTGTGAGCAAGGAATGAAGATTTACTTTTATAAGAAAATTTATAAATTTGAAACTTGTTTTCAATACTTTACCATTGTGGAATAATTTAAGCAATCCTGGGTTTGATATTCAGCAACTCTTATTATTGCTGTGTAAATATTAGGTAATTTATTGAAAAGCTCTTTGAAAAGAAATCACCTTGGCAAGTAACAATTCATGTTTTAATGCTCTAATTACACTTTTTGAAAAATTCAGCTAAGAGGATATCAGATATAAAATATGAGGGTTAGGTTTTCCACTCTTCAATGCCTGTCTTTGCTTCCTGCTTAATGGAACTGTTAGCTTTGTCTTCTGTATACACAGAGAATTCATTATCTCAATGCTTTTATCTCTTCAGGCATTGTCCTTCTTTCAAACACTAGTATGAGGCCAGGCATTCTCAAACACTTCATTTACCACTTCTTTTCCAGGGTTGTTACTTTAAAAATCCCATTCTTATTTCCTACAGTTTTCTGCTCCACTGTTTCCATTTATTCTCCGGAAGTTAACTCTTACTAACAATGACAATGACTCTGAAAACAGCAGCTTCTCAGGGATGCCTTCCTCTCTGCTCTTAGAAAGATACCTAGTGTCTATAATGCTCATTTTAAAATCAATTTTTCTTTATTGTTTAGCTTGCTGTCCTTAGAGGTAAGGGATTATGCCATATTTGACTATTTATCTCTCATTGTATGTGGTCACTAAATTTTTTCCCTGCTCTTTTTACAATCTTCAATATTTTTTTTTAATTCTAGCCAGATTTCTATTTGTATGACATTGAAGCTAAAAATATATTTCATGTGCTTGGTTATATGCTATTTGGTATTTATTTATTTACTTCTCAAAAGTATTTCTAACAGGGTCTGGGGTTGTGGCTCAGTGGTAGAGTGCTTGCCTAGCATGTGTGAGGCACTGGGTTTGATCCCCAGCAGCACATAAAATAAACAAGTAAAATAAATTCATTGTGTCCATCTGCAAATAATATATATGTATGTGTATACATATATTTACAATGTATTTCTGAGTGCTCTGCAGAACAGATTTTAGTGTCAACCTTTTTAATTGAAAAGTGCCTAGATGCTTTAAAAATGAGTTAGATAATAACCTTGGGATAAGCCAATCAAAATAATATTTTTCACATTCATGAATGTTACTTTTAAATCCAAACTTTCCATAGATTTTGACAGAAATTCTTACTAGCTTAATTTCAAATTCTTTAATCATTTTAGTCAATACTTAGGTAATTAATGTAAGTACTACAAAATATTTAAAATGTTACCATTTGAAAACATAGCTTTTATAAAATCAACAAAATGAATGCTTACTATATCAAACTGATATAAAAGAAATTGTAAATCAAGAGTTGGACAATGGACATGCAAAATTGTGAATCTTTGGCAGCAAGTTTCTTTGGGTGTATATATATATATATATACACACATATATTTCTAATATATATTTCTAACATATTTCTAATATATAATACATATATATATTAGAAATAAAAAATATTTCTAATATTTGTTATGGTGTATGTCCAATTCATGCTTACATTCATGAAGATTTTGTTGATGAATATTATCAGTAAATTATTACTCCTTTTGAACTGGATAGAATTGCTTTTTTCTCTGTTTCTCAGAAAGTAAGACAAAATATGTTGCAAAGTGAAAATGAAGAGATTAAGCATAGTTTCAATTATAATATTGTCACATTAAAGAAAAAAATATTTACTAGTTCAGTATGTTCTAGAATACTCTTTGATTAGACTAACTGTTTGCCTTTTGGAGTTTGAGTCTAATTATTTTTAATAAAACTATTATTTGATTTATATTGCTTTTATGTTACCATAAGATTGGACAGGTCCCCTACACAGATGTAGAAAGATAAGTACTAAGTGTCTAGTACACAGTACAGAGAATGAAAAGCACAGCATATTTTCAGGATCCTATTTATTGTTTAAGAATCATGTCTGAGTACAGCACCTAATTAATGAGTAAACCACATAGTAATAGTGAGAGGATAGAAAAAAATCAGTTATCTAGAATTCAAGGAGAGGGCTGTTGAAAATGTGAGGATTAAAGAAACTCATTAGTATTACAAGGTTATGTTGACTAGTTAAAATTTCTTCAAAAGTATATGAAAAGACAACAGAATAGTTGCACTACTCCATTGGAAGGTTAGAAAGCAAAACTATCAAACTTGGGAGAAGAGTGTTTTTTTCTTCAAGTTTATCTACCAAATCCCCAATGTCTGTCATATGAGAAACATAAATTAGCAAAATCTAGATGTTGATATAATTCCTTCCGAGCTCCATTTGTATACCAAATTGTGCTTCATCACTTATGTAATATCATTTTGTTCAGTCGATGCAGAATTATTGTGTCTGATAAAAATGTGTGTGAAATGTAAGTCCAATATAAATTCTCTTACAAAGAGTTTTGGTGAGGAAGGAAAATTATCCAGCAAGTTGGTTCATTCATTATAAGGGGTTACAAAAATCAGAAAGGGTAGAATTTTCATGAAAGGGTATTTACTTCCATGAAAGTCAGTTATAAATGAAATTTTAAATACCATACTTGTGCATTCTGTCTTCCTTAGAAAACTAAGACAATAGGGTTTATAATTTAAGAATGTGATACAGGTATAGACTGCAAGTCCATAGGACATGAATGGGTCTATAGGGCATGCGTGGGTCTGCTGAAGTGACTAATACAAAGGGGCACCATTTAAGCAGGAAAAAGTCGTCATTAGTAGTTATCCTTACATCTCTTGGGCTTTTTAAAAGTATAAGACAAATTACAAGAAAAAGAATTCAAGGATAAAATGAAGATGATATGGTGAAAATTCACAGAAAAATATAATGCTAAACAAATGCAACCAAGATTCTTAAATTCTTAGCAAATACACATTTTTCAATATATTTAAATAAGTAAAATTCAGTGAATAAAGCTTTTGCATCTATTATAAGAGAGCGAAGATTTGTTCAATAAGAACTGATGATATAGACCTGCAGAGATCCACAAATGCAAAGTCTCCATTCTGTGAAGTGAGAATTAAGAGCTAATAAAACAGAACGATTCAGCTTGCACCTCTGGGCACTTTTTAACTTGTAAGAAAATGAATACCAATCTGTTTTTAGGCATGCACAGCTGTTCTCTCCTATGCATTCCAAAGTATTTCTATTAAAAAAGGTTCCATTTTAACTATATTTTCAAAAATATAATGAATACTCCAGAGTTATTAGAAGTTGGAGAAGTGAATTAATTAGTATCGATAAGGTAAACAATTATTTCAGATTATTTGCAATCATCTTATGTCTGATGATTACTTAAATGCAATATACTTACCAAGTAAAAGGAAAGAAGTTGTAAGTCATACAAAGAGGAGCCTTTGCCCTTATACAGAAACATATTTGGTCATGATATTTAGGGTAGACTTGGTGAGTAATGCCACTGTTTCAATGTGCCCACAAAGAAAAGTGTGTATTACTAAAACCATAAGATAAAATAGTAATCAGATCAAGATTTGTTCCACTTAAAGAAACATACATCATTAAAATTGCAACTGCCCAGCAGCTCGGAAAGCTCAGGCAGGAGGATCACAAGTTCAAAGCCAGCCTGGGCCTCAGCAAAAAATGAGGCACTAATCAACTCAGTGATACCCTGTCTCTAAATAAAATACAAATATAGGGCTGGAGATGTGGGTCAGTCAGCAAGTTCTATCCCTATTACCAAAAAATTGCAACTGAATTCCAATTGTATTTTAAAAATTTGAATTTCATTCTGAATTACATCTCTGTATAGGTGATATATAGTGTTTAAAACAACCTAACTAACAACAAGGACAAAAAAAATCTTCAGATAAATATATAATACAGTTTAACTGACCTAAGGATTTGTGAATTAGGCAGCCCTCAGAACCCGATCAAGCTAAAAGGACTTTGATATGTTTGGACAACATTTATGGACCACAAAAGGGAAATGAGGCTCAGAAAATGGATGGAAGGTACAGAGAGTCCAATTTGTTCTAATTCAAAATTTATTTTATTTTAACATAGTTTGAACATTGGGTGAAATTTGACTGACTGAAGCTGGGTATCTGTAACTGGCTGAGTCTTACAAGATCATATTCTTAATTCAGGTTTTTAGTTAGTGTGCTAAGTTAGATTATAATTCATCATATAAAGTCCCTATGCAATGTTTCCTCAGGCCAAATTTACTTAAATAATGATAGAATAGATAATACAGATACATAGATTAATTATCATCAATATTTATATATATATATATATATATATATATATATGAAACGGAGAGATGGTTTGATGTAGATATATTTATCTGTGGGTACAATACTAGAGATCAAGTGGGTAAAATTGCTTTAATTTGAAATTTATTTTATTATATTTATCTCAAGTAAACAAATGTTTGAAATATTAACAGTGACAGTATAATTTTTTTTAATTGATTGTTCAAAAAATTACAGAGCTCATGATATATCATCTTTCATACATTTGACTCAATTGGGTTTTGAACTCCCATTTCTACCCCAAATACAGATTGCCGAATCACATCTGTTACATACTCACATTTTTACATAATGGCATATTAGTGACTGTTGTATTCTGCTACCTTTCCTATCCCCTACTATCCCCCCTCCCCTCCCCTCCCATCTTCCCTCTCTACCTCCTCTGCTGTTGTTCAATTCTCTCCCTTTTTATTCCCCCTCCCCCTTGCCCCTCATAACCTCTTATAATTTTGTGTATCATTGAAGGTCTCTTACCATTTCCATATGCTTTCCCTTCTCTCTCCCTTTCTCTCCTCCCACTCGTCTTTGTTTACTGTTAGTCTTTTCCTCATGCTCTTCCTTCCTGTTCTGTTCTTAGTTGCTCTCTTTATATCAAAGAAGACATTTGGCATTTGTTTTTTAGGGCTTGGCTAGCTTCACTTAGCATAATCTGCTCTAATGCCATCCATTTCCCTCCAAATTCTATGATTTTGTCATTTCTTAGTGCTGCATAATACTCCATTGTATATAGATGCCACATTTTTTTTTATCCATTCATCTATTGAAGGGCATCTAGGTTGGCTCCACAGTCTAGCTATTGTGAATTGTGCCGCTATAATCATTGATGTGGCCGTATCCCTATAGTGCCCTCTTTTAAGGTCCTCAGGGAATAGTCCGAGAAGGGCGATAGCTGGATCAAATGGTGGATCCATTCCCAGCTTTCCCAGGAATCTCCATACTGCTTTCCAAATTGGCCTCACCATTTTGCAGTCCCACCAGAAGTGTACAAGTGTACCCTTTTCCCCACATCCTCGCCAACACTTATTGTTGTTTGACTTCATAATGGCTGCCAATCTTACTGGAGTGAGATGGTATCTTAGGGTGGTTTTGATTTGCATTTCTCTGATTGCTAGAGATTGTGAGCATTTTTTCATGTACTTGTTGATTGATTGTATGTCCTCCTCTGAGAAATGTCTGTTCAGGTCCTTGGCCCATTTGTTGATTGGATTATTTGTTATCTTATTGTTTATTTTTTTTTGAGTTCTTTGTACATTCTGGATATTAGGGCTCTATCTGAAGTGTGAGGGGTAAAAATTTGTTCCCAGGATGTAGGCTCTCTATTTACCTCTTTTATTGTTTCTCTTGCTGAGAAAAAACTTTTTAGTTTAAGTAAGTCCCATTTGTTTATTCTTGTTGTTAACTCTTGGGCTATGACAATATAAATTTTTAAGAGAATATACTTGGCAAATCATGAAGCCTTAAAAGTCTCTTTCCCCCTTTTCTCTGAAGCAAGCTGATACTATAACTGCTACTGGTTATTGCTTGCATTTTGTATTGATTTGTCTTATATTTATGCTTTACATTAAACTCATGGACAAGTAAAGTTTTAATTCCTTCTCATATTTAGAGACAACTTGGAAGTGAATTCTTTAAGAATCAAGCAATGTTTTGCTCTCCACCACAAAAATTCTACACTACCCACCATTTAAGAAAAATGCTTATTCACTGTTGACCTAGTTTGATGAAGATATTATCTAACAGCCTCACTATACCCCATAAGAAACTAATGAAAATGAAAGCCTAATAGTGCAGGTCTGAATATTTGTATGATTTAATTTTATATCATTTGGCATATGTCTTCCTTGGTATATTCAGTCCTTAATTAGTTGTCAGAATTAGAGTTGCTTTAATAAAAGTTCATTTATTTTTACTATAACTATATTTCATGATTCAAAAGACAAAAATATAATTGATTAAAAAGCCAGAAAATGGATCCAACAGAAAAGGTCAAAATGAGTTGAAATTAAGCAATTTAAATTTAAAGTAAAGATGACTTCAGAGAAAGCTGAAAAGCCCTGAGTACATAGGAATTATCTTAAAGTTTAGAATTGACATTCTTCAACACTAATTATCAACTGAAAATTAACTTTAGTTGTCAGAGAGATTGAGTTAAATTAAATATGATTGTGTTGTTACTACCAAAAAGAGGAATAAAGCAGAGTGGATCAAACAGTCTTACTTGTATTTGGCTATTGTTTGAGTGACTAACCTTGAGCCCAAGTAGATAAATGAAATCAGAACTTGAGGGCTTGAAGGGATTACTGAATTTGTCAGTGAAGAAGAGCTTTCAATTCAAGATATCATCTTTGAGAGTAAGAATAATTATTATCTTTATGTTAACTTAAATGTCTATTAACATAAAATATGAGCACATTGTATTATATGTATGGGCATAAGAATTTTATGGATAAGGCCATATACATTCTGAACATTCTTTACATTAACTGAATAGGTCATCAATAAACTAATACTCCTTTTTGAACAGCACAGAATTTGATCCCTAAACCTCTGGCCCATGCAATTCTTATTGCAAAACTTAGGTAACATTATTAAAATTAGGGTGGCTTTTATAAAAGTCCCATCTTGGGACTACTCTTGCTGTGTTTTCACAATTCTGTAGCTTTTCTTTTTGTTCAGCTTCATCTTGTCTCACATAGTACTCATACAGTTTTGCCCTGAGGTTTTGCATTCTCATTTCAATACTTCCATTATTCTTTCAAATGGTGCTGAAACTATATGCCATCAAATTCTAATATTCTATTATAAATACAGTGTTATTTAGGGTTTTACTATCATGCATATATTCTGAAATATTATGTATGCTTGCTTCACTTGTTAAAAGGAATATTTATATGCTACTTCAGCTCTCTAACTCCAAATTGGATATGAGTTTTCTCTCCAAAAAAAAATTAAAAATAACTCAGTAGCTCTCACATTCCATATGACATAGATTAGTTCCTAGCAAAGCCAAAAAAAATCACAATATGAGTGGAAAATACTGATAGAATACAGAAGACTAAAGGAATTAGAGTACAGCAGATAATAACAATAACATGTATTTAGGGGTTTATTTGTGTTAAGCACAAAATTAAGATACTTTCTCAGTATCACTTCATTTTTTTATTATAATAAACCAATGAATTTATCAATAATTATATCCATGTTTACATGTAAAGTAATTGAGTATAAACTCCTTTCTAAAGATTGAACATCTATGTATTATTAAAATCAGGGGCTGGGGCTGGGGCTTAGTGGTAGTACACTTGCCTAGCATGTCTGAGGCCCTGAGTTCGATTCTCAGCACCATGTATAAATAAATAAAATAAAGGTCCATCAACAACTAAAAATAAATAAGTAAATAAAGTCAGGTTGCTAATTTAGTAATATGCCAGAAGTCCATATTAACACACTAATATATCATATTTAGTCTTGACCATTTTTCAGTAACTGATTAGCAATGTTTCTGTCTGAAATACTACATATAAAAATAGCTACCATTTGCTGATCTCTTCATATACATTTAAATATATGCTAAGAACTTTATGTCTACTATATTAGGTTAGATAAACTGAGTGCTACTTCAAATACATAAGTATAAATTCTTTCACTGTTCACTGAGTAATCAGGTTGTGAGGTCAACATTAAATATGCCACCAAAATGGAGTCTTGTGTATAACTTTAGGTCACTGAGAAGAGGCAACATGTACACCAGGATCCAGTAATATGTTTACTTACAGCAAGAGGAGGGAGTGTGCCCAGGTTCCAGCTCCAGTCAATGACTGCTCCCCCATGATCCATAGGTCCTGGAAGGAGCTCATTGAGCACAATGGCCAATCTCCCCACTTCCTGCTGCATGCAGTAGGACTTTTTAGCTCTTCCCCTGAGAGGTCTAAAATGCAGAAATCTGGGTCATACTCCAAAGCTTTGATCCTGGTATGTATTCAAAATAAAGGAGTATATATCAAGCCCAGACCACAGGAAGATATTCCTTCACCAAGAGATATGTCCAGGAAGAACTGGGGCCACTTAAATGCAATAGTACAGGGGAGAGTGCTACGTGAATGCCTTTTCCAACATATAACATACAGGTTGAGCATTCCTAATCCCAAACTCCAAAACCCCCAATTCTCTAAAATCTAATATTTTGAGGGCTATTGTGGTGCCCTAAGTGGAAAATTCCATATCTGACTTCATGTGATAAGACTGTAGTCAAAAGGTAGCATGTTGAAATTATGGTATATAATTACCTTTAAGCTATGTATATAAAGTAATATGAAATACAATTAAATTTTGTTTTCAGATATGGATTCTATCACTAAGATATCTCATGTCTACGCAAATATTTCAAAATCAGAAAAAGAAATTGAAAAAACTCTGAAAAGACAATTTTATTTTAGATAGAAGATACTCAACCTGCAAAATGGTTTATTATTATCTAAAATCAAATACTACATATCAGATCACTTACCTCCTTTTATGGGGAATTGTGAATCTATGTATTCAGAAGTGTATTGGTGACGAACTTTATCAGAAAAATTTATACATGCTGAGTATAATCTTTTATGTGTTTCCCATTTCTATTCCATATATAAATCACTCTTGTCCATGATCTGTGGTTCTTCAAAGAAAGTTGTAATCTGGTATACACAGTCTCATATTTTATTTATACTAGTCCTTTTATAGGGTCTGACTATAACAAAAACATAATCAACTTGTGTACCTATATCCAGAAATAGTAGTGTAAAAACTTCTGAAGATCTGATCATTCTTAACAGTTAAACAGTAATGAAAAAAAAACTGTCAAATTCAGACTTTTCAGGACTCCAGAAATTAACCACAGGCTTGAATCCATTCAATTAGTGTTATTTCAACAAAAAGAATTAAATAAATAAAAAGCAAAATCGTAGCTATATTATGTATTCTCTATGAATTGTTTCTATTTCAAGAAAACCTTCAATTCTTATTTGCTTTGTACCTACATCATTTACTGGTGTCTGCCACATAACCCATGATGCAAATATTTCTGGAATAATGAAGGCACCTCCAAGGTTCTTTCCAAAAGACATCTTCAAGTCCTACAAGTTTGTGATGATGATTTTTAGTGTCTGTAGCATTCACTAAACCTTCGTGGAAGATTCACAAAGAGAGAGAGGAACTCATTGGTTTGTACCTCTTTGTCACAGGCCTCCTCCTATGGCTTTTTTACATTGCCCTATAATTGATCCACTTCTATTCTCGCCTTTGCTATCAGCAACCTACTTCCAAAATCAATCTGTCCATGTCATTGCCTTTCTTTCAAAAACAAACAAATAATGTCTTTTTTAGTGAGTCTTTTTATCAATTTATGCTGTTATGAAAGACTACCATAGACTGGGTGGCTTCAACAGCAGAAATTTATTTCTCACAGTTTTGAAGACTGCAAAGTCCAATATCAGTGCTAGCAGATTCAGTATCTGGCAAGAGAGCCCAAATCCTAGGTTGACCTTGGGAGTCTTCTCAATGTGTTGTTCATATGTGACAGAGAGCAGAGCACATCCTTCTCTTGTGCCTTTTTATAAGGAAACTAATCCCATTTATGAAGACTCCACTCTTATGCCCTAAATACCAACTAAAGGCTACACATACTAATAGTATCACCTTGGGAATTAGATTTCAACATATGAATTTTTGTTGCAAAAACATTTAGTCCCTGACAGTATTTTTGTTTTTCTTTGCCAAAGATGGAAAGACTATGGTGGCACAGAAACCTCCAATATTCAATACTCCATGACCCTATTAAAGAGCAATATTTCAATATTAAGCTGATTCATTTATGCTATGCATGGGAATCTGTTTTAAGAATAAACATTTATGGAAAATACAACAACAAAAAGAATTAGTGACTGAAATGTGTAACAGTCAAATTTCATTCAGATACTTTAGCAGTCACATTGGGAGTTTTACAGTGGTATATTACACATTATATATATATATATATATATATATATATATATATATATATATATTACGTTTCAGGAAAAGACTTATATTCTCTATATCCTCTCTTATTCTACCTGTGGCTTATCTGAAAGTACTTATAGAAGGTTTTATAATAAAAGCTTAGGATATTTGAAAAAAAATATGATAGAATAAATAGAATTATCATATTCACAGTGGATCTAAGAGATAGCCATATTTTGCATTATTGAATTACTGAAGATTTAGTATTAATTTCCTCTGGGAATATTATTCATTGTTTTTTGTTTGCTACGGAGGTAAATATCTTTTCCTCTTTTTGCCTAGTTTCTTTGTGGTGTTTACTGCCATAAACTTAATTTCACATCATGATTCCATGAAAACTGAGTATTTATGTTACCCCTTCTAATTTTCTTTAGCGTCTCTATAAATATCTTTATTTTAAACTTTGTCTTCCTCTGTTAAGGAAGATATCTTTCACTTCTTCTATGCTTCTTTCGCTTGCATTCTCCTCTTAAAATATAATACCTACCATTTTAGTTGATTCTATTTCAAAAACAGTTCACTTTGAAAAGCATTCCACTAGTAATAAGTTTTAATATTATTATCCATATGTTCTGTCTGAAGAGACATATATGTAGTAGTTCTACAATTTACTTAAGACACTAGAGCTTTATGACTTCATCTCACAAGGTTTTTCAAAGTACAAAGGTAAGCAACATTACTACACGTACTGCCTCACTAATGTTCATTGTTTCCAGCAAAACTTTTTAATTTCTATGCAACTCATCAAATTAAAATATTAAAAATCAACACCTTCAAAAATTTTGAAATTTTTTAAATCATGAGAAGCAATTAAAACAAACACATGCCATAATTTTCACTTTCAGGCCTTCGTAGAGGTTGTTATATCTCACTATGCTCCCACTTTTGTCTTTGCTTGGTAAAATCACTTTTATATATCACACTGGGTCAACAATGTTCTCTGGCCCAGAGGTGTTCCCTAAACTATACACTCATCAATTGATTCTGAATGCTAACTTTGTTGTAATTGCTACATGGTGCCATGTTTTATTTTTTTCTGAAAACCTGTCAATAATTTTGATGTACTACTTATTACTTCATGAACTAGCCTGGACTGATGATAATACATTATCCAGTGGCTACCATAATTGATTCAGAGTTTGCACACATCCAACCAAAGTTCAATTTAACATCTCTCTTTCCCCGTCTTATGCTAAGCAGTAGAACATCCTAGTTTTTAATAAAAGAAAAATTGATTTGAATGTAGAGAAAAACTAATGTGAGGGGAAAAAAACACTCATAGAGACTTAAAGACCTTTATTTTAAGTATTCCTACAATGTACCCTGTTCTTCATAATTATGCAAACCCATTAATCCCCAGTTAAACTGAAGGAATTTTGAAGTGGGTAAATTTGATTTGCAACTGAGATTCCTGAAGAATATACATGCCTAGGTTAAGATAAAAATTTATATTTATTATTGGCAAAATGTAGTTCAGCCAATTAACAGTTGATTAAAAGCACCTTAACTATGTTTTCTGTATGATGATATTGCAAGGCACTAAAGCAGAAGGTGTTCTGTTTAGGGCTTCTTTGAATATTGAGTAGGAGACAAAATTATTCAACTCCTTATGAGATAAAGATGCTACAAAGAGAAATATATAGGTTAGTATTTAATAACTAAGAGTTTAAGTTCATAGAGCCTAAAAATATAAAAGAACACTATCCTGTTCCTCTGATGTACTTCCTCTCTTTGTATTATGCACAAAATAGAGTAATCCCATTAAAAAACTAAATTCCAACAAAGAATATATTAAAGTTTTTGGTGGTTTTAAATTTTTAATTAAAATATCCTTGTTACTGCAGTAGTGAGAGGGGCATTTTCAATTTCTTATATAATAATAGGAGATGGGGAATTACAAATGGTGAAAAATCAATTATGTTTGGCTTTACCATATGGAAAGCTAAGTATTTTAGAATGAGTTTTTTCTGGCATATGCACCTTGTGCTTTACAAGACATCAAGAGACTCTGCATTATAGTGAAATAAACAAGAAAAAGGAGAGAGAGGAACTTCATTTTATCTTCCCCTAGTATCTAACCAAAGAGAATTCTTTTCAGGTGGGTTGGTATTTTCTCCTAGATCTGTTAACCAAGAACATACAGTCATAAAATAAAGACCTATCACTAAAGGCAAATTTCAATGTAACTTTAGATTGAATGTTTTTCTCTTTTCTAAAGCTTAATTGCAATCTTGCACTAATCATACTGTTAGCATGAGAACTGACGCCCTAAGGAGACAGCAAAACAGAAACATATTGTGTATTCATGTTAGGAGGAGGAAACCAGGGAAACAGACCCACAGAAGCACATCCACAAGGTTGCACACACAAGCTGACTCAGACAATTTGTTTAGAGCTTTTAATAGATCTTCTACAGCATGGTTGTCTGAGTAACAGAGCACAACAGAACTGCGCAAGTAACAGGAGTGAAGAATAGTAGTAAATAAGGTTTCAATTAAAATAAAACCTCAATGCCATGAATTCAGCGCTCTCTCTCTCTCTCTCTCTCTCTCTCTCTCTCTCTCTCTCTCTCTCGCACACACACACACTCACACAATATTTGTTTTTGTAGTGCTAGAGATTGAACCCAGGGCCTTATGTATGCAACACACACTCTTGTCACTGACCTTCATCCAGAGAGCCAAATCTGTCTTTCTTTTAAAGTTGTCACATCCTTTTGTTCGTCAGTCTAGCTCTAAATCTGTTGTTGTGATCTGCCTTTCACTGAATCTGAGGGTATTTTCATTTGTATCATGGTTGGGAGGGAGGAGGTTCACTTGAGAAATTATCTGAGACAATTGGCCTGGTGTTTTCCATGTGCCACTAAGAGAGGGGAAGTTTCTGATACCCCTTTATCTTCTATGCCCTGTTATCTGTTTTGCTTACATAAATCCAGGCTTTATTAAGTAATGGGGAAGGCATGCAAGTAATTTCTCCATCTCACATCTCTCCAGGACTTGTATTTAAAGTAGATATTTTTTTATGCAGATTCCCTCTAGGTATCAGTAACATTTTGATGTGCTATGCCAAAGACTTGGGATTGGGATACTCGCAAATTTTGTTGATGTTTGGGACATTGCAATCAGCTGAGATTTACAAAAGGAAAAACTGAATGGTGCAGAAACTAATATATTTAGACATTTCTAGCACAATGTTTTTCTTATTCACATGTGAAAGATGACTGTTTTCAAAGACACATTCTAACTGCCAAACATATTAAGACAAACTTGCTGAAATGCCAGAGTTTGCAAACAGGTAAAGACTTGACAATTCAGACTCTGAAATTGAGATGAAATTATTATAACTCTCGAATCAACCATAAGGTTTCTAAGAGCTTTAAGTTTCAGGCTCTGATGCCTTTTAGTCTTGACAGAGTTCTCTGAAACAACCTGAACCCGCACATGTCAAAGATGAAATATATATATGCAGGATTCTGCAGTTTATACACATTTAACCAAGTTGTTCAAAGTTACATCTTTAACTACATCAAAATTTAATTTTATATTTTTCTTTTGATCAAAATTAACACAATCAAATATCTTACTTTCATCACCTACTTGCCTGAACATCTATTAAAAGTGTTCACAAATAATGATTTCTCCAATTTTTCTATCAAACAGAAAACAAACAACAAAAACCAGGTTCTGAGCATTTTTACAAACAATTTACATCATCTTGAGCATACTTCTACAGGAAAGTTTCAAAAGGACACTTTCTCCAGGGAAATGAAAATTCTAGTTCCAATATCTTATAAAGAGTACTTTGGCAGGAAAAATGGCTGTTGTGCTACTCATGAGGCAATTGAATCCACATGAGAAGGCTATTAATGGGATACTAGGTTAATTGACATGACAAGCATATAATCAACTTGAAAGAGCTTATCTTTTTCTGATATGGTTTGGTGGTTGGCTGAGTTCTTTCAGTTCTTTGTTCTAATGTGGCTATAAATCAATTGAATTGTAGGATACAGGGAATGGTGGGTTGCATTTTGTTGGCTTGTAATGATAATCATAAAAGGCATTGGAATTCTAAGCTAGTCCTCATGTTATATGAGCTGAAACGAGTCTCAATATTAAAATATTCTGAGGTATTAACACCCCTCCCATTTTATCTAGTCCATTAAAAACTCTACATTTCTTACAATGATTACAACGTTGAAAAATATTGCAAAATAAAAAGGAAAACTTAAAAATAGTATCATCAGTAGTTCTCTTGAGAGATTTTCTGTTGTTATTAAAAAAAATACCTGAGACTTGGTCATTTGTAAAGAAAAGAGGTTTGTTTTTATTTACAGTTCGTGAAGCTGGAAAATATGAGTCCAGTGTTGATAAAGGACCTCATGTTGCTTCAACTGCAACTGAAAATAGAAGGGTAAGATGTTAAAGAGAAAGGCAAAAGAAAACAAGGGTCTGCCTTGATTTATAAAAACAATTGCACATAAGAATATACCTGCTCCTATGAGAAAGACATTAATCCCTCATGATAATTTGTTCACCTGTTAAAGGCTTCTCCTCCCAACAATGTCACAATAGCATCGAATTTCATCATGGGATTCAGAGAAGACAAACCAAGTTCAGACTACGGAAATACTAAACTCAACCACAGGCATTATTCTGGATTAAATAAAGAAAAATGTTATAATATTTAGATAAATTTTATGTGAGTAATTTTGAATCAAGTTCTGAAAGAAACAATGGCATAATGACAGACCATCATTCCAAACACTATGGAGGAAGAGTAAGACAGGAAAGAAGCAAGAAAGGGTAAAGACACAGAAATGCAAAATAACCATTTCCTGAAGTGTGTATGTTCCTTTGATGTCTGACGCAAGCTCATATTAAACACTCGCTTCTTGTCTGAAAATCAAATGCATGTCCTGATTTTTTGTTTACAAAATTTGAGACCCTAACTCAATGCTGAAATAGAGTAATAAACAAAAGTTTTGTGTCACAGAATTCAGAAACCATAGAGATGCAAGAAAGTAGAAACTTTTTTTTCAATACCCCAAATTTCTACACCTATATATATCAGCAGAATAAAGCAAGAATTTTGGGCTTGTTTCACTGTCTCAAATTGTATTTTACCTTTTCAAAACAAATCTATTTCTGACCATCCTGCATTCACAGGTTGCTTTTGTCACCTGGTGGAAGTTGTCTGTCTGAAAAATGATTCATGCAAAAAATGCACAGAAATAGATCTTTAATAAATATGTCAATTTTAATATGAGAAGCAGATTGGTAATGTATATCCTACCTTTCTTGAAATGCACATTCTAAATTCTGAGTTCTAATGATTATTTTACTACAAATAATGAGGAAAAATTGTGTTAATAAAAAAGTTAATTTTTGAGCAATTTAATTTTTTTTCTTGATTTCTCTGTATAAATTTACAATACCTTTATTAGTACATCAGTGGTTAGAATTTAATTTGATTGTAAGTAAGAAAATTCTCTTTAGTGTTCTTAAGATGTAATGTTTTATTTTCCTTTTTCCTTTTGCATAAAAGCACTTCTGAGGTGGAGATGTTCTCTCTTTGCTTTCTTCCGTTTGCCTTTTGCTATCAAGGTATTCAAATATCTACTGCAACTTGCTGGCATTGTAGATGAATTTCTGGAAGGAATAAAGAAGAAATGCCAAACATATCTTCAAGTGCATTAATACCTTTTTTGTGTGTTTTTTGTTATTTTTTAAATTGAGGTAAAATTTAGATGACATAAAACTCGCTATTTTACAGTTTATAATTTAGTAGCATCATTACAGTTCACAATGTTGGGAGATAATTATCTATCAAATTTCAAAATGTTTTCATCACCACAATAGAGTGCCCCACACCACCAAGCAGTCACTTTGTACCTACTCCTTGGCAAGCACCTCTTTTTTCACCTCTTTCTGTGGATTCACTTAATCTAGTTATGTCATATATATGGAATCATCCATACATGGTGGTGCTTTGTATCTGGTTTCTTTTCCTTAACAAGCTTTCAAGATTGATCCACATTTACTATGGTCTGTAACCTTAATGTCACCCCAAAGTTCATGTGTTGGAGGCTTGGTTCCTAGCCTTTGGTGCCGGGAGGTGGTGGAACATTCAAAAGGGGATCCTATTATAAGATATTGAAAAAACAAGCTTATGGAGGGCATGTCCTTCACGGTGATATAGAGACCCAAGGTTTTTCCCTGGGCCTCTTTGCTTCCTGCAGTGATTGGCCTTTTCCACATATCTACTGCCTTCTCACATTTCCAAAGTAACATGGACAACCAACCATGAACTGAAACTCCTGAAATCCTAAGGCCAAATTAATCTTTCCTCTGCTCCAGCAAATTATGTCAGTTATGTTGCCCAAATGATGAAGTATTGACTAACACAACAGTATAGCATGCATCACTACCTCATTTATTTTTATGGCTAACTAATGTTTAATTGTACAGTTACACCATATTTTGTTTTTCCATTCATTATTTGGTAGAGATTTCAGGTTTATTCATCTATTGCTAATGAAAAATGTGTTGCTATGAATTTTCTTGTACAAGTATTTGAAAACACACTTATTATTATTATTTTTTAATTTGGGGGTATTCATGTTGTAGAAGAATTATTGAACTATGTTTTATCTTTTTGAGAAACTGTTAAAGTGTTCAAAAAACTACTGATATTTTATATGTCAACCAGCAATAAACACAAGTTTTATTTCCTTCATATTTTTGCCAACACTTGTTTTTGTTTTTGTTTTTTGGATCGGTATGAAGTGTTAATCTCAGTGTAGTTTTTAAATCCATTATACTTCTAACAAATAACATTGAGCATATTTTCCTATGTTTGTTAGACACTTCATTTCTTTAGAGAAATACTGATTCAGGCCTGTTTTCCATTTTTCAATTGTATTTTCTTCCTTTTTATTAACTGAGTTATTTCCATGTTCTGGATACTAGAAACCTTTCAAGTAACTGGTTTGCAAGTATGTCTTCTATTCTATACTTACTTTTTCACTTCCTTGATGATGTCCTTTGATATGCAAAAGTTCTTAATGTATGAAGTTCAATTTATTTTTTTATTTTGTTCCTCTTGTATTTTATGAAGTATCTAATAAACCCTCGTCAATCTAAGGTCATGAAAATGTATTTCCATATTTTCTTTTAAGATTTGCAGAGTTTTAGCTCTGATTAGTCTTTCTTGCATTTTGAGTTGATTTTTGTAGGAATCTTAATATGGAGTCAATCTATATTCTTCCACATGTGAAAATCTAGTTTTTAAGGACTGTTTGTTGTAGAAATTATTCTTTCTCTACCAAATGCTCTTGGCATTCATGGGGAAAATTGAGCACAGATGTATGTTTATTTATGGCCTCCTAGCTCCATTTCATTGTTCTACATGTTTATGATTATGTCTCTATGACTTTTTAGATTATTTTTACTTTGTAGTAATTTTTGAAAATGAAAAGTATTTATTCTCAAACTTTGTTATTCTTTTCAAGATTTTATTCTCTACTCTGGGTCTCTTACAATTCCATGTAAATTTCAGTATCAATTTTCTGTTTTTGATAAAAGTTCTAACATGATTTTGAAATAAATTGTGTTGAATCTTTAGATCACTTTTGGTAATATTGCCATCTTAAGCATTCCGATATATGAAAAGAGGATTCTTTTTAAATGGGATACTAAATTTGAAAAACAATCCTCTCAGCTGTTCAGGCATACATATCATAGTGATATCCCCATAACTAAAAGAAAACAGTGAAGATTAAGTGGAGCCTATTGTTAGCCTGAAAATACTGGGGTTAAATTATGAAGAAGGAATGTAAATGTATATTGGGAGATAAGGCAAATAGCAATATCTACTGTATTTTATAATAATCAAAATTATAGAGCCTTGATATTCCCTAGATTCATGATCATAGTTTTATGGGTCTTAAAATTGGTAGAATAAAATTAGCTGAAATTACAGAGGGCTAAGGACCACCCTGCAAAGAGCCATTGATATCACTAGATCCCTTATTCAGGGGTTTCTCATGCTGTGCAAACTGGTTTCCCAGAGGCAACAATTTCAAGAGATGAAATGCACAACTATCCTGGGAAAATGATACAGCATCAATTCTCCCAAATACTTCAGGTCAAGCCACTCATAATGCATGTAAAATTAAAGACAAAGGGAGAAGAGAAGTTGGGAGGACTATCAAATAATGTATAGCTAGCTATACACAGGTCACTTAAATTCATATTCTTAACCAGAAATTATTTACATTCTGAAACACACAAAATATCCTACTCAGAAGACATTATAGGAGTAAGGTAAATCTTAAGATTCAAGATCTTATTATCTTATCAGATGCAGTAATAAATAAGATTTTCCAAGTGTAGTTATTTTAAATGTGAAGACCTATGAACTAAAAGGCAAGTGATCTG
This sequence comes from Urocitellus parryii, assembly GCF_045843805.1. Lineage (NCBI taxonomy): Eukaryota > Metazoa > Chordata > Mammalia > Rodentia > Sciuridae > Urocitellus > Urocitellus parryii. The sequence goes on along the minus strand of NC_135540.1, from coordinate 118,739,631 downwards.
CCTAAGATTTTCTGAAGAAGTAGCATAGGATAAAACAGCTACATCATGGATATAATCTTACCTGAAATGTATTTCTTGGTTTTAGAATCATTTATAGAAAAACCCTTGAAATGAGAAACAGTTTAATTTTCAAATACAGAATTTCTTGCTTTTGTTATCCTGCCCATAAATGCTATGAATAATTACATTGGTGCCTTCTTTAGTTCATTTTACTTTCTCCCAGTATCTTATAAGCAGCTAGTAAAAGTCAAAGGTTACTCCCTATATTGCTCCTGAAAATCTCTCCTATTAACTTGGCTATGTCATTAGATAAATCTTTGAAATGTCTACATTCCTGCAAATGATATTGTTCCAATTTTGCTACATAGTGGCTTAAAGAAAATATTTTATTTTGTAGATGATGAGTTTGAGAAGAAATTTGTCTAGTTTTTCTTCCCCCAAGTCATGCGATGCTAACTGTGGTAGCTAGGGTAAAAGAATCCAATTTCTTGTATGCTTTATTATTCACACATCTGGAATTTGCTTTTGGATGTTAGTAATCAATTAAGGGTTGATTCTACAAACTTACTATTGGTAGGTATTGGTGTGAATACCTACATTTGGTTTCTCTTGGGCTCCTTCTCATGACATTAGGGTTGATTACCAAAGGAAATAAAATTATAAGCATATGTTTCTAGATTAGATATAGCAGTACTCATGTCCTAATACCTTAGCTTAGAAAGAGGTTTAGCATCATTCTGCTATATTCTGTTGCTGAAGTGAGACACAGAGCCTTCCCAGAATCAAGAAAATAGGTCATGGTAGATCCCTCTACTGAATGAGAACATCAAATAAATTGTAATCATCTTCAATCTTTATAACTGGTAACATTTACTAAAATTGAACAAAAACACATCTGTTTTTCCATCTAATTTTCACTCCTGTGTGTGTGTGTGTGTGTGTGTGTGTGTGTGTGTAGTTCCCAAAGATATAAATTGAAAAGTTCATAATGCACAATTTGTGCTTGAAGAAAAGGAAAATACTTACATACCTGTTAACAGTAAGATGGATAAAGAAACCACAGTATAATCACAAATCAATATAAAATAAAGAATTGGATTCTGTATAATCTGCAACTACATAGATAAGAAGAGATAAAGTTTATGAATATAGTGAATGAAATATCAATAAAAAGATTGAGTACTGCATCATTTCATTCATATAAAGGGAAAAAAATTAAACTGAATGTATTAGGTGAGACATTTATATAAGAAAAGAGGGATGGAACTTCTGGAGTCCAGTTTCCTAATCCTCTTTCCAGTAAAAGACTTCTGGACTTTATGTGGTAATGTATATATTTGTCTTTATATATATGTTCTTCTGTACTAATAAAGTCACAAAAAGGAATGAAATAATATCAGATTAGTTTGGCTGCTGTAACAAATTTTCATAACCATATTGAAGTCAAAGAACTCAAATTTATTTAGTTATAGCAGCTAGAGTGTGCAACATGTCTCATTGTTGCCTGGCCTGCAACTGCTATGAAGAATCTTGGGGAAATATTTTTGTCTTTGGCCTTATTTAGTTTCTGGAGACCACAGGTATTTATTGGTTCATGGCCTCTTCTTCCATCTTTAGAAACAGTAGGTGAGATTTTCACATCACTTCTCACTGAGTGTATTGCCTTGGGATTAAATTAAGTCCACCTAAATAATCCAGGCTAATTTCCAATCTCGGGTGCAGAGGCCCCATCTCTCAGCCACAACCATTAATTAAGGAAAATATCAGTGGATGAGGAATGATGGGAAATTGAGAAAGGACAAACAGACACACATAGAGAGAAAAAAAGCTGGGGCCAGATGGGTGGGTATTCACCCCCAGAAAAAGGATGAATGACCTAGAGTTAATATAGCATGTTTATTATACAGCTTTCATCAAAAGGTTATTTGTGGGAAATTTTCAGCTAAGCAGGCTATCTAAAGGACACAGAACTGGTGAGATATTAGGATTGTCTATCCCCGGGAGTTGGTGCCTAAATTTAAAGTCTGACTGATATAGCTCAGTCCTTTGCATGTAGCTTTCTTGAGAGCATCCCCAAAGCAACTGGGCAACCTTGACCTGAAAGGTACAGGAACTTACCAGAGCAAACACAGCCATGAGGCAATCAGAAACCATGGTTCAAGTCACCACTCGCCACACTCAGTTCTTTTAAGTTAATCACATCTGCAAATTACCTTTTGCTATATAAAAGTAGAATATCCATGTTCCTGGAATTGGAACATGAACATTTCAGAGGGGCCATTATTCTGTATGGCACACATAATCTTAAACATGTAAATTATACTTTCCTTTTGACTTCTATCATTTTCCATTTCCATTACCTTTCTCCTACAGTAAAAGTCATCACTGTGTTTATTCAGTGGACCTTATTCATACATAGACTTTTCATGGATCATTGTTTGTGCACATGTGTTAGGTCAGCTTTTCATCTTTGTGATGAAAATAACCTGCCAAGAACAATTTAAAGGAGGAAATGTTTACTTTGGCTGATAGTTTAATTCATGGTGGGCCAACTCCATGGGTTTGGGCCCAAGGTGAGGCAAGGCATCATGGTGGAAGGGTGTAGTGAAGGAGTGCTGCTCCACTCAAGGTGGCCAGAAAGCAGGAAGAAAGAGAAGCAGGGAAGATAAATTCTTCCAGGGCATGTCCCCAGCGTCTCTCCTTCTCCGGCCAACCTCCCCTGTCCAAAGTTACCACCCAGTGAATCCATTCAAACTAGTATGGACTAGTAAGGTTGCAACTCTCATAATGTAATCATTTCACTTATGATATTCCTGCATTAACACAGAAAATCTGGGGAGACCTTTCATATACAAACTATAACAATGCTTAAATACAATAAAATATGAATTAATTGGTTATGTAGTGAGTGTTCAATAGATAGCTGTTTATTTTGTGAGCCTTGTCAAATTATGTATTGTCACAAAATGACCCTTATGTCATCCAATATTCATCCCAAAGAACAAACAAACAAAGGAACAAAACACAGTGTTGCTATATAAAGCAGGAAATAATGAAATGCATAAAATTAGGTGACCTCATAATTATTTTAAGAATAGAACAGGTAGGTTCTTGGCTAAATCTCATGAATATACTCCCATGAAATAGAGAATGTATACATGAGAGATACTACAATATCAAATTCTCTTTAGCTCTGAGCCGAATAGATAATGGATAAATGGATAGTTGTATCAATCTTGCCATGACCTTTTAGTAGGTAGCAACTGCCAGTAAATGCAAGTTGATAATGTCCTCCTCACTTTTGCCTTCTACCTCTTATATAGGAGTCCGTAATTCTCAAGGCAACTGCAAGTATATCTAGCAAATGTACATTTATTTGCACTATTCTCCCTTAAAAAGGAGAGTAAAATGGATTTTGACTTCTACCCCAGTATAAACTATATTATAATTTCATATAAAGGTGCTTTCTAGGTTTACTTCCATCTAATATTAACTCTGAATTTCTGCCAACACCCTTAGAAATATATTTCCAATATGTTTTATATATTTTTGCTCCCACTGCAGGTCAGCACCAGTTTTACTCAGAAAACTTTTATGTCCCAAAGTCAGCTGTGGTACTACTTCTTTCTGCTTGGCTTTATCTAACCTGAGAAGGTTTTTTTTAAAATTTTTATTCTAACTTTTTATGTATGAGAGCAGAATGCATTACAATTCATATTACACACATAGAGTACAATTATTTGTATCTCTGGTTGTACACAAAATAGAGTTATACCTTTCATGTCTTCATACATGTATTTAGGGTAATGATGTCCATCTCATTCCACTGTCTTTCCTACCCTCATACCCCCTCCCTTACCCTACCACCCCTTTGCCCTATCTAGTGTTTGTCTAATCTTCCAGTGCTCCCCCGAACCCCATGATGAATCAACATCCTTATATCAGAGAAAACATTTGGCATTTGTTTTTTTGAGGGATTGGCTAACATCACTTATCATTATATTCTTCAGCTCCATCCATTTACCTGTAAATGTCATGATTTTATTCTCTTTTAAACCTGAATAATATTCCATTGTGTATATATAGCATATTTTCTTTATCCACTCATCTAATGAAGGGCATCTAGTTTGGTTCCACAGTTTAGCTATTGTGAATTGTGCTGCTATAAACATTGATGTGGCTGTGTCCCTATAGTATGCTATTTTTAAGTCCTTTAGGTATCTACCGAGGAGTGGAATAGCTGGGTCAAATGGTGGTTTCATTCCAAGTTTTACAAGGAATCTCCATACTGCTTTTCATAATGGCTGCACCAATTTGTAGTCCCACCAGCAATGTAAGAATGTGTCTTTTTCTTGACAACACTTATTATTGTTTGTATTCTTAATAGCTGCCATTCTGACTGGAATTAGATGAAATCTTTGAGTAGTTTTGATTTGAATTTCTCTAATAGCTAGAGATGTTGAAGAATTTTTCATATGTTTTTTATTGATTGATTGTATATCCTCTTCTGAGAAGGGTCTGTTCGTGTCCTTGGCCCATTTATTGATTGGGTTATTTCTTTTTTTTTTTTTGGTGTTAAGATTTTTGAGTTCTTTATATATCCTAGAGATTAGTGTTCTGTCTAATGTGTTTGTGGTAAAAATTTGCTCCCCAAATGAAGGCTCTGTGTTCACTTCACTGATTGTTTATTTTTCTGAGAAGAAGTTTTCTAGTTTGAATCCATCCATTTATTGATTCTTGATTTTAATACTTGTACTACAGGAGTCTTTTTAAGGAAGTTGGTGCCTAATTCAACATGATGGAGATTTGGGCCTACTTTTTGTTCTATTATACAGAGTGTCTCTGGTTTAATTCCAAGGTCCTTGATTCACTTTGAGTTGAGGTTTGTGCATGGTGAGAGATGGGGGTTTAATTTCATTTTGTTGCATATGGACTTCCAGTTTTCCCAGCACCATTTATTGAAGAAGCTATATTTTCTCCAATGTATATTTTTGGCACCCTTGTCTAATATAAGATAACTGTAGTTATGTGGGTTTGTCTCTTTGTCCTCTATTCTGTACCATTGGTATACCAGACTATTTTGGTGCCAGTAGTATGCTGTTTTTGTTACTATTGCTCTGTAGTATAGTTTAAGGTCTGGTATACTGATGCCACCTACCTTACTCTTCTTGCTCAGGATTGCTTTATATATTCTGGTCTCTTATTTTTCCAGATGCATTTCATGACTTCTTTTTCTATTTCTCTGAGGCATGTCATTGGTATTTTGATTAGAATTGCATTAAAACTCTTTAGTATTTTTGGTAATATGGTCATTTTGAAAATATTAATTCTGCCTATTCAAGAACAAGGTAGATCTTTCCATCATCTAAGGTCTTCTTTGACTTCTTTCTTTAGGGTTCTGAAGTTTCATTGTAGAGGTCTTTCACCTCTTTCATTCATTCTCAAGGTTTTTTTTTTTTTTATTGTAAATGGGCTAGTCTTTCTCATTTCCCTATCAGAGGATTTAACTGAAGTTTTTTGACTTGAAAATTCAGGCTAACGCAGAAGTGGAGTCTGACGTTTTCTTGGAGTGATATACATAGAAAACATAAACTGACTCCAAGTTTCCATTTAGAATTTGCATGCATCACTTTTAATCCAATCTCGTTTGTTAAATCATGTGGACCAACCATGGCACCAACAGATGAAGAAATGCACTCCTTCTCTAAGAGAACTTTGGCTTCCACAAAACTATCGGCCTTAAAAAAATATCTATTCTTCTCATTTTCTGTTTTTGGTTTTATTTGCCTATTTAGTCTTCTAAATTAATTTTCTCAATATTATTTGGGTTAAATGATATTTAATTGATTATCCAGAAATGTAAGCAAATTAAATAATTACACTTGTCAAACATATTATTACTTAAACCCACTAAGTAGTAAATGATCAATGATAACTATACAATTAGCAGTAGTTAAAAATCTTTTCATTTGGCACAAATATGATGAGGAAGATCCTATCATGATGTCAATGTTTGGGTTTGGATATGAGTGTTCTAAAGATTCATGTGTTAAGGCTTGCTCCTCAATGCAGCAATGTTCACCTATAAGACTTTGGGAATGTGATTGGGGTCATGATGACTCTGATCTCATCAGTGGATAAAGCCACCATTGGATTGATAATTTTTTTTTTAATATTTATTTTTTTTTTAGTTTTCGGCAGACACAACATCTTTGTTGGTATGTGGTGCTGAGGATCGAACCCGGGCCGCACGCATGCCAGGCGAGCGAGCTACCGCTTGAGCCACATCCCCAGCCCCTGGATTGATAATTTAAAGGTATTATAGGAATGTGATAAAAATTTTAGGAGATACCGTTTTAAGAATCAGGTCCCTAGATTTGTGCTTTTGAAGTTATTTCTTGTCCCCTTCTCCTTCCCATTTCTCTCTCTGCAGCCAGCTTCCATGGCCTGAGTAGCTTTCTTCCTCTATAACCTTCTTCCATAATGTTCTGTCTCACCTCAAGCCCAAACAATGAAGCTGGCTAAGGATGGATTGAAACCTCTGAAACTCTAAGACAAAATACATTATCCCTGTTTAAGTTTTTTATGTCAGGTATTTTATTCATAGCTATGAAAAGTTAATAGTTTGAAATAAATTATAATTCAGACATAAGTTTAAATAATGTACCCAAGATCATATAGTTAGCCAATGTCAGAGACAAAAATAGAACTCAGGCAATTTGACTCAGAAGCCATAAATACAAATAAACACTACCCATTTAATTTAAAAGAAGAAACATTGTGTTTAATTAAGATGCGCTAAACTTCAGCTGTACACATTACTTCCTTTTATAAGCTATACATATAATAAACAAAACTGCAGTTATTTCAGGGTAAATATTTAAAGAATTGTTAGCCTATGTTGATATATAACATATTTTATAGTTGATTTTACTGTGACAGCTTCTACAACTAAAACAATGGGGGTATTTTTTTCTCAAATATGACCATAATAAATTAACGTATTTCATTATGCATGCTTTTTTGAAATTACTTTTGACTCTCCTTCTATTGATAAATCTATATTTCTGAATTTAAACTTGGAAAATAAAGTTAATCAGTGGGAATACGGCTTCATCATTTCTAAAAGCAGTGCTATTAATTCTTTAAATAAGTAAAAGATGTTAATTAACAGTCCCACTTAAAATTTGCTATTTTTGAGATTCAGAAATATGATAGGTACCACACAGCAAACCAAACACATTTTCAAAGAAGGAAAAGATAAATTAACTGAAAACAAAGAATGTTAATGTCTCTGATTTTAAACTATGGATAAACATGGCTCAACAGTCTATCCAGTGTCTTTATGTTTATATCTCCTTGTGTGTGCAGCAATATCTTTGAGTAGTTTCAGTGTAAATCCTCTGATAGACAATAGTAAAGACTTTATTTTTTCATTGCTTAAAGGAATAATAATTTAAAATTTTAATTTTAAACCACAAAGAACTTCCTATTATAGCCTCCCTTTGAAAAAAAGACCTTGGTAAAAATAGAAGTTACATTCTTCTCAATTGATCTGTTAAAAATTATATGACTAGAGTTATTTCTGTGAAAACCAAAAAGCAAAGGATGCACAAAAGTAATAACTTAATGGTGCAAAGGAAATCCATTAAATTTCATATGGTGGGTATCTTTAATATAATACCCTTTTACTAAAGCTTGCAAATTTAATTCAGTTGTATGTTCAAAGAGTTAGTAATGTTGTAAACATCTGGCTTGTATATTTAAAGTAGACATGTGAAGTAAATAAACTTTTTAAAACAACTATTTAAATATACATAATCTTATTCTTTTTCTAAGAAATTTTTCTTCCAGGATTTCTATCAAAAATATATTGAAAAAATGTGAAAGGACCTATGCACAGGCTATTGCTGCAGCCCTATTTGCAATAATGCAATGCTGCTAAAAACTCAGCCATAAATGGAGAATGGTTTAATGAACTAACAAAATCCTTAAATATGGTAACTGCAAAACAAATTGAGAAATTTATTCATATTTTGTTTAAAAAGGATAACCAAAATTTACTATGCTAAAAAAGTACAGAAAGGTAAATAATACACACACACACACACACACACACACACACACATATATATATATATACACACACACACATATATATATATACACACACACACACACATATATACATTTGTATATGTATATATATTGTTCTAATTGTTCTAAACCTAAGAAAATAAAAGAAAAAATATACAGGTTTTTTCTTTTATTTCCTTAGGTTTAGAACAATTAGAAAGTGCTAGGAAAAGAAGCTCCCATACATTTATGTGTGTCTTTTATATTAAAAATCATAAAAAGCTAACCATATCTTTAAAAAATGATTACTCATAAAGCAAGAAAAGGAATAGATTGGAGAGGATAATTTTAGTGTCTAGTCTTCCTTGAATTTACATTACATGATAAATATAACTTTGGAAGTACATAAACACTTTCATGATTATAAAACAGATTAAATCTAAGAGAAACGATTCTTAAAAACTTAATTTTAAATAAATAAAACTGTTTACAGTAGCCTCCTTCCCTCACAGCTTAACTTTCCCAAGGTTTCACTTACTTATAATCAATCTGTGACTGAAAATATTAAATGATTATAGAAATGAGCATTTAATAAGTTTTATTTCAAAGCTTTATGTTATTCTGAATAACCAGAGGAAACCTCACTCTGCCCTCTCCCCTTGGCCCTGGATATGAGCCATCATTTTGTGCAGGGCATCCATAGTGTATATACCACAGCCGCTGGTCACCTGGCAGCCCTCTCAGTTTGCACAGCCGCAGATGTGGAGTCTCCTTGCTTATTTTCAAGTAGCCTTTATTTTACTTGATAAAGCTTCCAAAGCACACAAATAGTGATGTTAGGAATTAGGGTCTAACAGAGAGAAGTCATAAAGTAATTAAGTGAAAATTCTATACTGCAGAAAGTAAAATAATTATGTGCTGAGGTTGATAAGATCTATAGTATAATATGTGTTTTGAGATAGACCATATCAACATAATTTTTATTACAATTATTATAGTTATAATTGTCCTATTTTTATCATTGGTTATTGTTGTTAGTCTCTTACTGAGCCCAAATTATAAATTAAATTTTATCATAGGTATAGCTGTAGGTTTGTATAGTTAAAAAAATTGTGTGTGTATGTGTGTGTGTATGTGTGTGTATGTATATGTGTGTGTATATGTACACACACACACACACACACACACACACACACTTCTATCTGCAGTTGTGGTCAGCCATTGGAGACCTTGAAATGTATCCCCCCAATACAAATATGTACTACTGCCTGTAGTGATAACCCTCTAACATAACCACATGTAGTAGAAGTATTCTAAGTGACATTAAAGCACAGCAATTTAATTCAACCTCCTAGAGCAGCACACCGTAGATGTGAAAAATCGCTCAAAACATATGTTTATATTAATATAATTGCTGTTTTAATTAATTATGTTGCTTATTGTATTGTCAATTTTGAGACAGTTAGGCATATAGTGTGATATCAAACAAAAGAGTAACTGGGTTTGTAAAACTAAAATTTTTGGTGTTGGGAATAGAGACAGATTCTAAGGATGTGAGATAAATTAGGAATTATATAATCCTGAAGGTCAACTGGAAATATATTTGTCTTTGTATTACATTTTAAAATATGTATATTTTCTATTTATGTTAACTAAAACTGCGAAGAAACCTTATATCCTTAGTCATGGATATACCTCTTTCAGAGCTTGGTCTAATAAAGCACTTTGCCCCTGAGAGCAATAGGCTTCCATATAGCAAGAGCTGCCATCCGTGGCACAGAGGATGAGTAGTAATCATCAACATCCTGTACCAGCAAGCCTGCAAGGATCCAATGAAAAGAACTTGAGCTAACTGGAGCATTCCCCTGAATGAATCTAGACCATTTGATAATCTTCTAATAACTTTGATGTGTTACAATAACTAAGTAAAATATTTAAATACATCATTAAGAATTCTATATAGGGCCAGGTGCAGTGACACATGCCTATACTCCCCCAGGCTCCAAAGGAAAAGGCAGAAGGATTGCAAGTTTGAGGCCAATATCAGCAACTTAGCAGGGCCCTAAGCAACTTAGGGACACCTTATTTCAAAGTAAAAAATAAAAAGGAATAGGGATGTGGCTCAGTGGTTAAGAACCCCTGGGTTGAATCCCTGGTAACCAAAATTTAAAAAAAAATTAAAAATGGTAAATAAGAAAAAGAATTGGGGATTTACCTTGTTTTATATTTAGAAGAAATACATAATTATAGAAATATTCCAAAAATAAATAAAGAACAATTAATTTTAATTATTTCTATTTTTCAAATCCCAATAAAACAATCTCTTTGACAATCAGTATTATCAAAACTTACAACAAACAGATATTACATAGTTCCTAAGGAAGTATAAAACATAATTTATGATATCTTCTTTAACACATTGATTTTGATTTACTCAAACATTTTCATCTAATTTTGGAGAAATACAATGAAAAGAGGGACATTCTAGTTTTCCAAGAAATCCCTATACTGCTTTCCACATTGGCTGTGCCAATTTGCAGTCCCACCAGCAATATATGAGTGCATCTTTTTCCCCACAACCTTACCAACACTTGTTGTTGTTTATCTTCATAATATCTACCATTCTGACTGGGGTGAAATGATACCTTAGAGTAATTTTGATTTGCATTTCTCTAATTGCCAGAGATGATGAAGATCTTTTATGTATTTGTTAATTGATTATATATTCTCTTCTAAGAATTGTCTGTTCAGGTCATTGGCCCATTTATTGACTGATTGGGTTATTTGTTTTTTTGGTGCTTAGCTTTTTGAGTTTTTTAAAATTTTTTTTTTTTTTAGAGAGAGAGAGAGAGAGAATTTTAATATTTATTTTTTAGTTTTCGGCGGACAAAACATCTTTGTTTGTATGTGGTGCTGAGGATCGAATCCCGGCCGCACGCATGCCAGGTGAGTGTGCTACCACTTGAGCCACAATCCCAGACCAGCTTTTTGAGTTCTTTATACCCTAGAAATTAGTGCTTTATCTGATGTGTGAGGATAAAGATTTATTCCCAAGATGTAGGCTCTCTATTCACTTCACAGATTGTTTCTTTTGCTGAGAATAAACTTTTTAGTTTGAATCCATCTCATTTATTGATTCTTGGTTTTAGTTCTTGAGCTATAGGTGTCTTACTAAGGAAGTTGGGGCCTAATCCCACATGATGGAGATTAGAGCCTACTTTTTCTTCTATTTGACCTAGCTATCCCTCTCCTAGGTCTATACCCACAGGACTTAAAAACAACATACTACAGGGACACAGCCATATCAATGTTTATAGAAGTACAATTAACAACAGCTAAACTGTGGAACCAACCTAGATGCCCTTCAGTAGATGAATAGATTAAAAAAAATATGCTATATATACACAATGGAATATTACGCAGTGATAAAAGAGAATAAAATCATGTCATTTGCAGGTAAATGGATGGCATTAGAGAAGATAATGCTAAGTGAAGTTGGCCAATCCCAAAAAAACAAATGCTGAATGTTTTCTCTGATATAAGATGATTGACTCTAGTGGAGTAGGGAGGGGGAGCAGGGAAGGAGTAGATGGTCTCTAGATAGGGCAGGGGGTGGGAAGGAAAGAGAAGGGGAAGAAGGTTAGCAAGGATGGTGGAATATGATGGACATCATTATCCAAATTACATGTATGAATCACAAATTGATGTGAACTTACTTTATATACAACCAGAGATATAAAAAATTGAGCTCTATATATGTAGTAAGAATTGCAATGCATTTTGCTGCCATTTATTTAAAAAAATGAAAATGTTCTTTATGCAAAAAGAGGCACATTTGAATATCACTATTCAAATACAATTCACAAAATTCAGAAATACCTAATTCTTCAAAAACACATTGAATATTTAAAACCATTAAATGTTGGAAGAAACTGTAAACCATATATGGAAGTAATAAATGAACGATTTTAAATTTTGATTCAAAATAATTAGAAAAGTGACCATCGTCTAGATATTTGATGATGTAAAGCAGTTATTAACATTTTTAGAGTGATATTAGTTTTGAACTTACACTGTACAAAAGAAGCCCTTTTCTTTAGAGATATATAGAAAAGTGTTAAGAGATTCGATAATTTAATATTTTTATTTGCTTAATGATAATCCAGAAGTACATGAAATCAAAAGATGTATGCTATTACAATCTATTATATATGTTTAAAGCTTTTAATATTATAAATTTTTAAACGTATGAAGAAGTTCAAATGGAAGCATTAAATAGGTTTTTAATGGACCCCTAAACTCAGAAATGCCCATGTTACATTTTTATGCAAGTTATTTTGGCACAGAATTTTATATTATTTAGAGATTTAAAAACCCTGTTAATCCAAATACCTGTTTACAATTTTATTTCTATTATTTTTAAAATGGTGAGCAAACTTTCTACATAAAAGGCCAGATAGTAAATATTTTAAGTTTGCAGGCAAAATGGTATTTGAAATAACTGTTTAACCCTGCCAATATATCTCAAAAGTAGCCATAGACAGTATATACACAAATAGTAGTCATGGTTGTCTTTCCAATAAAACTTTATTTTTAAAAAATGAAAAATGTGACAGATTCATGCTTTTGTTGTGATGTTTGACAAATTCTGATTTAAAATATCATAGGGTGGCAGGAAACCTTGGGCTATTATTATTCTGGCAGCTAGAAAATTGAGTAAACACACACACACATCTATTCACACATAAATTTTACAATATAACCTTTCTGTGAAAATTATAATTTATATAAATGTTTCACTTTGATGCACTTATTCTTTTCAATTATACTTAAATAGAAATTATTTTTTCTACTTGCAATTGCTTATTCCATTTACCTCCCATGTGTAAAAAGCTCTGTAAAACTACTTAATCACATTTTTTATTTACTTCTGTCATTCCAAGGATAGATAACAAAGAGTAAAATTGTGAGGATAAACAGGGCATCGGAAGTTAGTCTCTCAGATATGTACCTTTCTGCTTTCTGTTATACTGGAAGTTGAACAGAACAGAAACCAGAGACACCCCTATGAAGATTGCAACTTATGTCAAGAAATCTGTGTAATTATATGTATTCAGTATTAGAAACATACATAAGCCTCATCTTCTAACCTGAATCCATTAATGATTTGGGCCACTATTTCTTGATCTTATGTTTAAATTGATTGGTTCTGGGATGAGAATGATGCTATTTTCTCGCAACCTTCGAAGTCCCCAAATTTGTAAGCTGCGTCCAGAACTTAAAAGTAATGACAGAGATTTTAGAGATGTCTACTATACCTCTGGAGAGATTAAGTTGGGAAATATGTATATAAGAAAAGGTTTGGTCATTTTCACCTCAAGAAAAGGGTTAACTTGGTTGGACTTTAGCAAAAGATGTGAATAACTTTGAAAACTAATGTAAAAACAGGAAGAATAAGGGGTTAGGATGGGAGAAGCCAAAGAACACGTGGTGGTAAACACCAACTATAAAGGTAAAGACCAAAAGTTTTAAGTTTTCCTGTCTTCCCCAAAGCTAAGGTTTTGGTCTGTGTAGCTTTCTATCCAGTACTTGGTTTCTACAGCTGGATTTTGAAAAGCATTTAGGATTTATATATAAACAATAACAGCCTCAAAAATTGCTGGATGGAAGCTGAGCCATAGAGATTTTGCCTCTGCTTGTAAGTGCAGCTACTATAATAAAATGCCATAGATTGTGTAGTTTAAATTAAATATATATATACATTTTCTCACAATTCTGCAGACTGGAATTCCAAGGGTAAGATGTATGAGTTGTCCAGTTCTGGTGAGGGCTCACATCCTGGTACTTCTTCTTACAAAAGCACAAATCCCATTGTGGGAACACAGCTCTTACCATCTCATTTCATCCTAAGAACCTCCTAAAGCCCATCTCCAAATATCTTCTTATTGGAAACTAGAGCTTCAACATGTGAATTTCAATGAGAAACAATTCATTCCAAAGCATTATTGTCCTGGACCCCTCCAAATTTATGACCTATTCAGAGACATAATACATTTATTCTATTCCAAAAGCTTCTGTCTTAATTCATTTCAGCAACAGCTCCAAAGTCTAAAATCTGAAGTCATCTAAATACCATCTAAATAAGGTATGGGTGAGATTCAAGTTATGGTTCATTTGGGGGCAAAATTTCTTTTCATAAACCCATGAAAACAAAAAGGTTTTGTGGGTACAAGATGAAAAATTAGGATAGCAATGAATGTTCTAACATAGAGAGAGAGGAAAAAAAAAAAAAAAAAGGAGTGTCAATTACATTTGTCCTTAAGCTTGAGAATTATCTGACTTGGCATGATGTCCCTGTTACAGGATCATTGGAATGGCAGATTTACTTGCATCATACACCAGGGTGCCTCTACTTAAACTGCTCTCTGGGAGGTCCTCATTTACATGAAAATGCTGCTACCCTCCCATCCTTTGAGACCAGGGGAAAGGAGAGGCAGCCCATTGTAAAGAGCCAGTGAACTCAGCCTGTGGTGGCAATGGCAGCCCTGATGATGCCTGGCTCACTTTGGAGTCCTTCTTCCCTTTTCTTGAAGTAATGAACCTGTGCAGCTATACTGCCTTGCCCTGTGTAGTTCAAATAATATGACATCCTTCCTTCACTCTGTCCTGTCCACATCCCCTTCATCTGGAACTGTAACCCCCCCCCCCAAGTGAACGTTTGATAAAATGTCTGGGCACCTTTTGAATGCCTTATATTAACACACACACACACACACACACACACACTCACACTCACACACAATAAATAAATAAATAAATACCCTAGTGCCAGTTAATACATGGGAAAGTCTGAGGATCAAAATAGTACCAAGAGGAAAACTGAGTCAATTCTGTGCAAGTTTTGAGTTCAAGTTCAGTAACTTGAGTGAGAGAGAGAGAGAATTTTTTAATATTAATTTTTTTAGTTTTCGACGGACACAACATCTTTGTATGTGGTGCTGAGGATCTAACCCGAGCCTCACGCATGCCAGGCGAGCCCACTACTGCTTGAGCCACATCCCCAGCCCATCAGTTTCTATTTTATAGCTAAAGGCAATCAAGTAAGAGAAGATAGAATTATTTCCCCTGAATATTCTACCTTCAGAAATAGTCTTTCCATTACTTTGGGAGTTGATATGTTGTTTAGATGTAATTTGCATAATGATTCGAACTTTTTTAGACAAGATAGCTTATTTGAGTCTCTCAAACTTTCTTATGAGACAAAGATCCCAATTTCTATCCCAAATTCTTCACATTAGGAAATACATTCCAAGATATTTGTTTAAGGATACTACTCTGCATCAGAATGGCTAACTAATATATAACACCATTAATGATTTTATCAGCAAAGAAAATAGCACAATAAAATATTATTTCTAACTATCAACTTGATGAAATGTTGAAGATGTTAAGAGGCAAAAATATTCACATATATTAATTCTAGAAACTAGAATGTTACAAAAGTTGGAAATGTGAATTTTTGCAATACATTTGGAAAAAAATACATTTTTTTAAATTAAAAAAAAATCCTAGGAAAGAATTCCTATACATTTCTTTGTCAGAAATTCAACACCAATATCATCATGTGAAATTTGATGCATGTACACAATACACAATGATTTGGTTGTTATTCATAGCAGCTTTAAAATGACAGCTAGGGAAAAAAATTGAAACATGTCAACATCAGAATAGATGTATTATGATATAGCCACACCATGAAATAAGATGAATTCTTTTAAAATCATGGAATAGTGCCATGCATTATGGTGAGTGTGAACTTTAGAATATCATGTACATTTTGAGACACGATGCTGACTTCCACGGTTTTGAATGAGACTTGTAGAAGATTAAGTATAATAGGACTCTATTTTCTATAGAAAAACAATAACAAATCTTGTTGCAAATGCATATGGATATATGGAGAACTGTGCATTAATATATATATTTGTATAGTGTAATTATATGTATAGCAGAAAAGTTACTAAGATTCATTCTAAGGTGATAAATGGGTAATTTGGTTGTACGTAAGTGGAACTTTCTGTGTCTGATGAAGGAGAAGAGCAGGAGATAGAATCAACTTGTAAAAAAAAAAAAAGAAGACTTGTAATTACAGGAAAGTATGTGATCACACTTCTACCCATATGTAAAATATAAAATATGTGTATATGTTGGGATTGAATTTCAAATACTATAAATTATAAAGAAACATAACACTGTATGTCACATATTCTTTTTCCAAAATTTTAATTAATTTAATCTCTACTAATATAAAATAGTAGAAAAATGTCCTATTAAATACATATTTTAAAATATGATGCTCTTATTAATAATCAAGTAAAGTGATTCTGTGAGTCTTTCATTTTCTCTACATGTAGAATCTCACAAAATAACATTTCCCATTTTGTGAAAGAAAGTTTCCTTTCAAAAATATTATTGCTGCTATTAATATTAATGTTGTAAATTATAAATTTATGTTATTTCTTCTTTTGAAAATTCGACTTCATATAGTTTCTATTATATTGATGGCTTTCTAAAAAAATTGAAGCAAGATTGAGAAAGGTTATTTTATGCACAACATAATAGTTTTAATTGCAACATTTATCATGCAAAAGCTGTAGCTGCCAAAAATCTGTTATAGAAGGTAAATGTGAGGCTTCCCTATAGGGATTTCATTATCCAGCATCAAGGAATAACTGACCTAGTGGTCACTGTCATGGAGAGTCTCCCCTAAGCAATAAAATAACAAGTTTGAGAAGGAAATGTAGACAAATTTGATTTAATTTTTAGAAATAATATTTCATCATGCTGCATGTTTTGTACCATCACTTTAAAATGAACTGCCATATATAAATATTAATACACTAAGCCTCTAGCCCTCAAGGGATTATTATTAGAAAAAGTAACAAACCCTCAAAATATCAAGCTCGTATTACTAGTTTTGGAGATAATTTTCTAAGACTTTATTGCTCATTGTAATTTATGAGGACATAAATGAATTATGCTACAATTACTCTTAGGGTATTTTCCTACCTTATAAGCTAATAAGCCAATAACAAATAAAAAATGAAAATATAGTTTATTACAATCAAATGCCTGAAAGAATAAAAGTCTTCCATAAAACTTGCTATAATAAAAAAAAGAGGTTTTCACTATTATCGTATAATAATTGTAAGATTGGTTGTGAGTAAACATTTATTACTGATAATAATGCAAATTTTGGTATAATGTTAATAAATTTTAGAGCATGGGAATTAATTGAACTTGCAAAGCAAAATAATTCATGATAAATTATATGAAGATACATAACAATATAAAGAAATATGCCTACTCATTTTAATATCAGTATATATTTTTGAATGGGAAGAAACAAATATGCTGGTAAGTTAGACAAATTTACTTTACCTTTACTTTATCTTTAATCTGAGAAAATATCCAAACTTGGGATTTATAAATGTGAAAACTAAAATTATTAGCTATTTGAAAATCAACAGAAGAAAAAACAAATATATTATAAATAATCTACTTAAAATACTAGTTATAAGATTTGACATTGTCATATTTACCTAACTTTTTTCTATGTAAAGAGATAATATATTTTTGTGCATGTGTACGTGTGTGCATGTATGTGTATGTCATGTGGATATTTGTGTGTGTGTGTGTAGTTATCGGTGAGTTTTTGAGGAAGAGACGCAAAGAACATCAACTTCCAAGAATATCAGCTTATAAAAAAATACGTCTCTAATACATACTACATGCAAAATATGCTAGGAGATACAGACAAATGCATTTTCTTGTGCAATCTCTTTCTTTCATGGTGCAGTGAGATCCAAGATTAGGCAAATGGGTTCAGGAAGCCACAAAAGAAACATCTTTCAGAAACATGAGTTTTTCTTGACTCAGTGATGATACCCCTGAGCAAAATACCCAGTTGCAATTCCATTTCCATTTGCTGGTAGTCCATAGAGGTGGTTAATTGGTTTAATTTGTAACTTAAACCATTTAATATTATATAGATACTGATTTCATAGAGTAGAAAGAAATATTTAGAAAATATTTTCTTTTGTGTGTGTGTGTGGGTTTTAGGTCAGGGAATTTCAAAAGGGAATTAATTATTCCTACTCTAGATTCCGGAAAACATTTTCTACTCCTTTTCCATATTCGGTTCATATATATATATTTCTTTTATGAATAAAGACATTATATTGTTTCTTCCTAATAAGGAAATACTTTCTGAAACCTGATATGATTATTATCTGTATTTTTATTATTATTCTATTAAATCTTTATAATAATATACTAATGTTTTATTAAATAAGTATAAAGATTATTTGATAGTGATTCATATTTGGTCACAGGACATTATAATAAATTGCTTTGGGTAAGGTCCAATGAGTAGAATTAGAAGAGAGAGTATCCTAATAAAATGCAAAATAATATCAGAATAGAATTGAAATCAGTAACAAATCTACATAGTCAGAATTCAAGGAATATGCATCTGAGCTGGCCAGCCTATACGTTATGAGGCAAGAAGCAATACAGAAATATCAAAGACTTTCTTCCTTTTAAACTTGTGTCTTAGGCTGCAGTTGAGCTTAGTCGGAGTAAGAGTATTTTATGGGGCTGAAAGCAGTGTGAACTGGCAGCCAAGTTTGACCTCATATCCTAAAGAATTGAAACAGTACATAGATTAATGATTACTAACACTTTCCTAATCTATAATTAATACCAAAGTTAAAAATTTTATCTTTGCCAATTACTAAATTTGTCTACTTTAGCTGTGACAGAGTATCTGGTATTCTTCTGCCTAAATAACTAAAACTAGGCACATGAAACAAGTGTTTTCAGTCAGGCACTACATAGAAGGCTGCACAAGATTATGGTCCTTCCAAAAAAAAAAAAGACACTCATTTCCATAACTGCACCAGCTTTCTACAGGGTTCACTTTTTAACCATAGTAAAGGGAGGTTGAGGTCAAGAAGGATTTTCTGGATTTTTGGCATGCCTCAGAGTTTCATATCAGAATATAGGCCATACGAGATGGCTGGATATGTGGACCAGGTTTTCACAAAGAG
The DNA here is from genome assembly GCF_045843805.1 of Urocitellus parryii. NCBI lineage: Eukaryota > Metazoa > Chordata > Mammalia > Rodentia > Sciuridae > Urocitellus > Urocitellus parryii. The sequence continues at coordinate 118,720,444 of NC_135540.1, read as the reverse complement.
AGCTACATAATGGGCAGTCCAAAACTATCCATGGGGGTATCCTCAAAAACTTCATTGAGGATGAAGCTGCACACATGCAGGTAAGATTTCAGTAGATCACATCTTTTTCAGTAGATGCCAGACTAATTTAAGTGGTGAAGGTTCACTATGCTCTTCTAAATATTCAGTTAAGACTGTAAAATCCACTTTCACTTCTTAGTATTTAAGAATATATCCCAAGGGCAGCATTCTGAGCCCAAGGATAAAACTAAAATAGAGCAAGGTAAAAAAAAAAAAAAAAAAAAAAAAAAAAAAAAAAAGCCTATCTTAAATGGCAGATAATTAACTGCCTGCCAGAGCATATCTCAATACCATTTGCAGCACCAATTTACAAACTTTTTATGTAAAAGGCCAAATAGTAAATAATTTAGACCTGGAGCCCCCAAAGTTATATCATAGCTATTCAGCTCTGTCACTGTAGATCCAAAATAGTTGTGTTAATCATCTTTTTTTCATTGAAACAAAATATCTGACAAGCAAATTTTATGGGCTCATGGTTCCAGAGGTCTCAGTCTGACTCAGTCTGACTCAGCTGACTCTTCTTGCTCTGAGTCTGAAATGAGGCAGAACATCATGGTAGAGGGTGAGAAAAAGGTGCTCAGCTCATGACAGCTGGGAAGCAGAGATAGAGAGCAAGGAGCCAGTGACAAAGATACAATCTGTGAGGGCATACACCCAGTTATCTACTTCCTCTAGTCACACCCTGTCTGCCTAGAGTTACCACTCAATAATTCATTAAAATTTTTAATCCATCAAATGGATCAATTTACTGATGAGATTACAGTGCCTGTAATCTAATCATCTCACTTCTAAACATTCCTACAATAGGGATCATGATTTTAAAACATAAGCTATTGGGAAACATTTTACAATCCAAACCAAAACAGTAGTCATTGACAGCATGGAAGCCATTAAGCATGGCTGTGTTCTAAGCAAAAAAGTATTACTTTCAAAAAATGTTTGTTATGAAAGATTTGATCAATAAAAATATAATTTGCTTACCCATAATTTAAAGGAGGACAACATAATTTATATTCTCAAAAATATATCAACAACAGCCAATAAACAAATATTGTTCTTTAGCACATGTACTTTCATATTTACTCTTTTGTGTGGGACCAGAAGCAGGGGTCAGTTAAGAAGGGTATCTATTTGGTACTTGGTAGGGTATCATTAATAAGTATCTTCACATAGATAAGTGAAATGATATTTATAAATATTTTAATATTAGTAATATGTATGTTTATAATGGAAATATCAACTGTCAATGATGAATTTACAATGAAAATTGAATTTCCTAACAACCACTTTGCATCCTGAAATTATTTTTACAGAACCATTTTAATTCTTTTATGACTATTCTTTATTTTTTTTCTTTCTAATAGTAATTTGCATGCATCTCTACTGTTTGTCTATTTATCACTTCTTGGGTTATCAAAATTAGTCATTATCTATTTTTACTTTCCTCTTGTATATGATATTTGGGCCCTCCTACATAAATCATCCAGCCTTTTCTGTTCTTCCCATAGAAATATGATAAAAATTTTTATTTTTCAATCAATCAAAAGTTAATATTTTATATTAATATTTATTATTAATTACTGAGTGAGGGTTTATGTTCTACTCATATTTTCATTCATATACATTTCTATTATTTTAAGAGCTGTTTATTTTCCTTTTAGATGAATTTATTTATAAGAATATTTACATAATATTAAAAATGTTTGATATGATGTTTTGCAAGTCAGCTCTCAGTGTGTGTATTGTGCATTCTAAGTGTGAGAGATGGATTGATGTATCATTTCACTTGTTGCCAGCCTGCATCTACCAAAGGTTTTATTCTCCAGACTGGTCTATTTGATAGATCTGTTACACATCACATCCTGGATTTTCCTTAGGTTCTCTTCTGGATTCCCCTTGATTTATTTCCATAAGGGTTCCATTTGTTGAGTTCCATTTTCTTTCTATTTTTAATTCCCTAGCTAATTACAGAAGAATATCTGATAACTTCTTAATAAAGTATAACTCATAAAAATTAGAAGAAAATGCATTATTTCATCTGTTTAAAGGCCAATTGTTTTTTAACATTTTTGAAATTACGATGCAGTTTTACAATTGATGGTACCTTAAATAATGTTCAGGTACACAGAAGAAGGTTCCATTCTAGTGCATTCATTGCTTTTACTCTAAAAGTCAACTGCTGAAACTTTCTTATAAGATAACATGATACCAGCATCAAAAGTTACCTTTTCAGCATCCCCATTATCTTAATGTCCCAGAGACCATGATTATAGAGAAAAAAAAGATATTGTTTATTCTAAAGCAAATACATTTTAGGGTTGGCCAGATTATTATATAGAAGCAAATGTCTCCAAATTACTAGAGGCAATTTCAATGAAAGTTGGTTTGCCCATTTTAAATAGTCACATAGATTGTTCTGGAGCTCAGTAATTCTGGATGTTCTTTTCTCATGATTTTGTCTTATCTGAGTTTACCTCCACACTCACTGAAGAAGTCAAGAAGAGAGATAAAAGGGGATCTTTTTTTTTTTTTTTTATTGGTTGTTCAAAACATTACCAAGCTCTTGACATATCATGTTTCATACATTAGATTCAAGTTGGTTATGAACTCCCATTTTTACCCCAAATACAGATTGCAGAATCACAGAGTTTTTAGAGCATTAGCACTGGTGTGAAATCATCACATGGGTTCTGTCAGTCCAGTCTAGTATGTGAGACCTTCATTGTGGGAAGATGAAAGTGAACCTGCTATTGACAAACAATAATAAAGCCAATGTAGGCCATTCTCCAATGTAGGCAAATTGTCAAATATTTGATTCATGCTAAACAGATTGCTACAACCCTCCTCAAAGAAGACAAACACTAAATCTTATTTTATCTCAACATTAGAATTGAAATCCAAGAGATGTAATACACAGTGATTTTTATATCTCATTTAGATACAAGTTATTCTTGATCTGAGGGCCTATGGAATAAAAATTAAGCGAAAACCATAGATGATTCACCCCCAAATCACATATTCCAAACTTCAATTACTTATTCTACAAGAAGCCATGTGAGGACAAGATAGTCACAGGTCTCCAGAATTCTAAAATTGCATGTCCACTCCTATTCTGTGGAGAAAATATTTCTTGTCTGAGACCAGATTTTGCTCTGTGAATAGATTTCTTGTTTTTCTCTGGGGTTTCTGTTTTGGGTCTTCCCAATCCCATTGGAGAGTAGATTTCATTGTTTTCTATTGTCCTTGGCCTATGTAAAGTACACATTACTCTCTGAGTCTATGGCCTACCTGCTAGAAATGCTTTAGGGTACTATTTTATTTTCTATTTCTCATAGTTTCCCATTTGGTCCAGCTTCATATTTCTTTGGTAACTGCAGAAACAGTCTGAGATATGCTGTATTTCTTTGCTTTCTTTCCACCATGTCTTTTGCTCTTTGATTCGATAGAGCCAACTTTGAAATTATTGTGGTGTTAGTGAAGTTTATTCTCTTAGTTCTTTGTCAGGAATCAATGTATCATATTTAAAGGATTTACTGGGCACACTGCCTTTAATCTTTTCTGCATTATAGGGAGATTTGTTCTGTTGAAAGTTCTCATTGCATGTTTCCTTCTCATGTGCTTTCTCAAATTTATTGTTTCGTGTTTAGAATGGAGGAAAAAAAAAACTGCCTTTTTCAATTCTGCAAGGCCATGAACTTCTGGTACCTGCCTGTTATTTTCCCCCTTATATCTGCATGTAAACCAGTCAGTTCTTTACCAAGCTTTATCCACTTTGCTACTAAATTAAAAAAATAAAATAAAATTAAATAAATAAATAAATAAAAACATTATGGATAACAAAAAAAAGAAAATTAGTATTTTTTTAAATGTGATCTATTCCCATGATATTGTAGGCAGAAATTTTAATGAGTGTTTTGACAGTGCATAATATGGACTGTCCTCTTTCTAGCCCATTATTTTGGTTCCTTTAAAACTCACTACCCAGCCCTATGTTTTAGGCTTTCTATGCACTTGCCATACATTTGTATTAATTTTTTCATTGGTCAGGATAACTTTAAAATCTAAATTTCAGGTTTTATTTCTATCTAAGTCATGTTTTTCACTGCTATGACTAAAAGACCAGAAAAGGACAATTTTAAGGAAGAAAATTTATTTGGGAGCTCATGGTTTTATATATGAAAAACATGTATGATCTCAGTCCATATATGGCTGGCTCCATTCCTCTGGGCTCACGCTGTGGGGGAACATCATGGTAGTAGAGTGTTGTAGAGGAAAGCAGGTCAGAACATAGCACAAGGAAGCAGAAAGAGAATTCACTTGCCAGGGATAAAATATATAGCACAGGCCATATACTCACCTCCTCCAGTTACATCCTACCTACCTTCAGTTACCACCCACTTAATCCCTATCAGTGGATAAATGCACTGAATGGTTAAGGTTCTTCTAACCTAGTCGTTTCACCTCTAAACTTTCTCACATTGTCTCAACATGAGCTTTTGTATGATACTTCATACCTGAACCATAACAAGTGCAATAAAATTATTTTTCACTTACATACATGGTTCTGTGAGCCTTCTCATTCTTCAGGATAACTGTCTATTATGCAATGTATCAATGACATGGCTGCTTCAAACCTGTGACTCCAAATAACTATATTCACTGTTGATGTGACAGGGGAGGAGAAAAACTGAAAAGTCAAGTATACAGTTTTCGCTACCTCAATGAAAAAATTGCATATTTCATTTCTGTTTCCATCACATTGTTTAATCTATGGATGTGGTTGTAACCTTCTTCATGGGGATAAGAGTTTCTATATTCCCCAAACTCATATGGAAGAAAAACTGGTATTGGTGGATGATTTTAACAACGAATTTGTCAATAATATGTTCCTTTTTCAAAATGTAAGAATCTACATAAAAAAGATTTCTCAACTGGTACAAAATACGCATTCTGAATGATAATAAATCATATGTCATAGTTTTCTTAGCAGTTTTCTTTCTCTCTTAATGACCCATAAAATGTTTCTGTTCAAACAGTGGGATCATAGATTTGATGAAATGCAATATAAGTAGATCACATAGAAAAATATTTATATTATACTTTGTCTGAAATTTAAAGTTTATTAAAATTGTATTGTTAAAAAAAAGCAGCTCAAAGACCAGAAATATTTTTCAGGTGTATATATATATATATATATATATATATATATATATATATATATTATTATTTTGGTACCTGTTATTGAACTCAGGGGCACTCAACCACTGAGCAATATCCTCAGCCCTATTTTGTATTTTATTTGGAGACAGGGTCTCACTGAGTTGCTTAGAGCCTTACCATTTCTGAGACTGTCTTTGAAACCATGATCCTCCTGCCTCAGCCTCACATGCTTCTGGGATCATAGGTGTGCGTCACTATACCTGGCTTTATCATATATTTTTGAAAGCTGTATTTATTAAGTGCTATTTGCTAATAATTATTCAAAGTAATTACATATATAAAATAATTCATTGATAATTGGTATAATTATATATTAGTTAGATAATATAATCAATAAAAAAGAAAAATAATATTTCCGTACAATAAAGAATTTTCATGAAAGTTTTTTTAACCATTTAGGGAGGAAAGTTTGAGCTGCCAATTATTTAAGATAAAGTTATAATAGACATTTTGAAATCGCAAATTACAAAATTTCAAAATAGAATACTTGTTATTTTAGCATTTAATGACTATGGTATGTGAATCACAAATGAAAGGACTCTGATATTGCATATTTTTATGAAGTAGCTGGAAAACAAAAATGAAAAAAATATCATTATTGTTAATATGAACAATAATAACTTATAGAATCATCTATAATTGACAATTAAGAAGAATGAGTTTGGATTTTTACAAATATCATGGGCCCATTAATAGAAAAGTTATTCTCACCAGTATGTCATAAGCCAAATTTCTGAAACTCATGGATGAATGAGTCTAATTTATCTTAGTGTTTTATGCCAATTTGTGTATCAAAAATCCCTCAAAAGTCTCCACAGAAGTCAAAATCTATGAATTCCAACACAGAACAATAAAATTAAAATCTCTGAATCTAGCATATCATCACTTGAATTTTTTAAAGCTCTATGTGATTCTAATGTGAAAATAGTGTTTAAGACACCTAATGTTATAGAAATAGAAATAACACAAAGTGCCATCAATAAAAAAAAAAAATAATAATAATAATAAAACTTCCTTTTCAGTTGAACTATCCAGAATTTGAATGTTTTGGTCTGTGTTTTTAAAGAAAATTACATAAACTCTATGTAAACTCTTTAATTTTCTCCTCTATTAAATAAGTGATGACAACTTCTAACAACAGAAATTATTCTGGATTTTAGTCAAACTGGCTTTACTTCCCATACTTTTATTTCTAATGCAAAGAAGAAATCTGGAACCGTGTTTACCAGAATCAACTTCTTGGTATGACACCTAATTAGAATGACAATAAGACAAATTCATGTTTGAATCTTGCCAGGCCAATGGGGATAACTCCTTGATAACAGAGAGGTGGTTTGTGTTCTGGAGTGTAGACAAGCATGAGATTTATAGACTTTGAAACTGCCTATCTGTCCTCTGTTTTGATGTTGATGTCAGAGACAGGTGCAAGATTAATGAGCATCAGAGCAGTTTCCTTTGAGAATCATGTAATCCAGTAGGTCAGGTTCATGTCTTCATTCTAAACTACTTTGACTTTCTGGCTGTGTATGTTATCTTGCCCTTTGTTGGTGACTTTGATGACCTTTGTTTTCCTCCTTCTCATTTTCCTTATGTAAACCCTAGTTGCAATACTAAAGATTTTCATTCTGTTTTACTCACTGAAACCATACCAATGTATTATTATGGGAAACTGTAAGAAAGTAACATGTGCAATATTGACCACTAACATTCATGTTCCAGTCATCCACATTAGGTCCCAATCTATTCATTTTCATATTTCACTAAGATGCATTATTATTAAAAATGAACTGAATAATCTCTAGGTTTTAAAAATTCAACCAGCTTTATAAGTCTTCTCATTATCACAACTCCTTAGAAAAATTAACCTAATGGATTGACTCGATAATTATAATATTAACACTCCTGATAAATGCATGTTTGAAACTTAAAAATAAATTTAATTTAAAATAAAACTGAAGATATACCTTGTAGCTTTGAAAAAAAATTTAATAATCTTAATAAAAGCTAATGAAGTTCTCTGTATTTTGTATTTGTTCTATTGATTATTAAAGCCAGTAACCCTCAAATTTGATCAAAGCTGCATCTAGTTTTATTTCTGAATTAGCCCTGTGGCCCAATGCTAAAGCTCCACAAACACTACAGAATAAAATAAAAATTACACACACACACACACACACACACACACACACACACTGTACTCAGAAGCAGCAATACATATCATCAGAATATAGATAACTTTCAAATATTTATATGGTTATATTTTTTTCTATTTTTAACTCCTCTCTCTTTGATCATTTATTTCATGTTTTTTATAAAATTTATTTTTAAAAGAATGGGAAAAATTAGAGAAAAATACAATTTATTTGATATCTTAAAATAATAGCTCTTATGACTGTAGTACAGAGCATTGGTGTACTAAATTCATTGTTAGCTAAAATAAATATGTATATTTAATAATTAGACCTGTGTTCAACTCAGTTTTCATTAATGCACCAGAAAAATAAAAGTCACATCTAAAGTTTGGCATGCAAGACTTGCAAAAGAAACCAGAATAGGTGATTTATATGCATTGTTATTTTTGATAAACTTTACCCAAAGTTTGGAATATAAATTTTGGGACTTAGAATTTGAGAAAAGTATTTCTCTGTTAAAAAAAAAATCTAGTGTAGTTTGCATTACTTTTTCCAGGGTGGAAAAGGAAGATATATTACTAATTTTAAGTCAGGTGATCAAAGTTTTATAGAGGAAATGAAGAGTTTAGGTGTTTCTTGAAGTATTATGGATGAGTGTCCTGGTGTTTGTCTCATTCTTGAGAAACTAAAAGAGCACATGCCTGACTATTGTTTCACAGAGGTAGAGTAAAAGCATTCATGCCCAAGTTTCTATATGCTGACAGCTTTCAGCAGACAAATAGAATATACAGAAAAAAAAAAAGTGTTCAAGAATGAAAAATGTCAACATTGGATGAACTGATATGTCACTCAAAAGCACCACCAGAATGGATAGGTTGATCTCCTTTGTTATCATGACCCATAAAAATAGCTGTTAAGGATGAGACAGATATATATTCTTTTATATCAGGAAAATTACAAATGTGAAATGAAAACATTTGAGGGATTAAAACCTCTAAAGAGCTCACAAAAGTTAATAATATAGGTGAATTTTTCGGTTTTAAAATCCTGACATCTTTAGAAAATTTATTACTGGTAGCAACGAAGTAAGAAATTTCTTTCACCTTTCCCCACTACATATATCTGTATCTCTGGTCTCAGCAAGGTAAGAAATGAGGATTGGCAAAATGGGAAAAAATATTACAACAAGAAGCAGAGAATGCAAGCCTAAATTCTTGTTATCTACAGGCAGATAAGGAAATATAAACTACCTGAGACCCATAGGTGCCATCAGAAGACACAGACTACTGAGTCAGAAAAAAAAAGGATTTTAATATTTATGACTCAGAAGGTACCTTAAACTTGTGTTCATATAAGTTCCGTTTGTCCCATTAGCTAATTTGGATGCTGAAAATACTGAGTTTTTGTCACATATGGTAAAGTTATCTATTGTGTAATGGGTTAAAACAAAACTTCACCAAACTTCTCCAAACAGAACTCTTTTTTGTACAAGAGGGAAACATTACCTTTATTATAATGTGAAAAAAATACTTACGTTTTTCAAAGTTGTTTGCTGTGCAAATATACTTGAAAAGATAGACAAGATTAAAGGCAGTCTGTGTCTCTATTTCTAGGATGCACAGAGCACAATGATCTATAATTATCTTCCAATCATTGTCAATCTATGACAGACCAAAACAGTGAGATAGAAAAAGACAGAGCTTTAATTAAAAATTGCAATTTTAAAAACTAAAAGTAGTTGGCCATGTTTTTGCAAAACTGAGATTGTGTTTATGATTGCAATAACTTAAAAACATGTTTAATTATCTAGGAAAGATTCTCTTTTAGCATGAATTTAGGACAAGCCCTAAATATTAAAATTATGAAAGATAGATGAAAGAAAGAAAGGAAGAAAGAAAATAAGTAGGCAGGTGGAAGGAACATTTAGCACTGCATGCAATCAATCATGCGTATCCATCATTAATTGTTGATAATACAGCCTCAGTAAGAGAGAGAGATCTGAAATAGAATTAAATTTTCAGAAAAGAGCAAATGTCTAGTGTCACTTCCAAATCACAAAATCTTGTATTTCAGATTTTATGAGAAGATAGGCAAGTTTTGACTTTTACTTTGATGGGCGTGAATCACAATAGGAGACATTCCCAAAGTCAAAGAAAGGAGTTACAAAAATGCTTGAAAACCACTAAGAGGATAATTTTTTTTTTTTTATTTTTCATGTCTATTTCTCTGAATTTGCTTTTGTATCTTTCCAAATATCAGTGGGAAATACTACCTTCAGAGTAATGAATTCATACTTTTCATCCCTCCCAAGACTTGCCACACTGGTCTTTGCTAGCACCAATGTCTGGAAGCCATAGTTTGGATCTTTGATTAGTAGAAAGTTCACAGATGCTGCTGTGTTGACTTAGCTGTCCAAATACACATTTTCAAACAAAATATTTGCAGCTCGGATGCCAAATTCCTTCTGACATTCACAATAATATTGAATTTGACTCAACCAAACAAGTGTAACAATATCTGGAACAAAAGTTTCATCTAGTCTTTATCTGCTTTAACACTCTCTTAAAGTTTTTACCATTTTCTTTTGGTATCCAGTTTGAAAAATTATTTGAGCAAGTATTGGTTATTGAAGTTGTACAGCATTAAATTCAAAAGGCATGTGAGTACGATTCAAAGCATCTTTTAGCTTAATGCTAAATTGTCCTTAAAATAGTTCCAGTTTAAGCCTGCAAAAATCTTTACAATGTGTTCAGTCTCTGTAGAACATTTTTCTTGAAGGTTGAAACTAAATTACTATGAAAATATCTTCAATATTATTTAAATAAAACTTTGAAATCTCATGGAATGTGTATAAGTAATTTCTGTATGTCCTTGTTACATAATCTGGTACTTAAGCAGAAGTAGGATTTTTAAAAATAACAGATTCAGCTCAAAGTAATTGTTTTAAGTAAGTGCAAAGAGAAATATATAGTTATAAAATATTAAAGAGATATTAATGAAATCTACCTTCCCCTATTAATGCATTCAGGTCCGAATGAATTGCAATCTGTCTTAGGCAGTTATCTCTCAAATTGGTATTCTGAATACCCTGTCATTATATTTGTTCTTCTTGCTACCTAGTAATATATATCATATTTAGTACATTTTTATGTAAATTTTTTTATTTATATATGACAGCAGAATGCATTAAAATTCTCATTACATATATAGCGCACAATTTTTTATATCTCTGGTTGTATACATAGTATATTCACACCAATTCCTGTCTTCATACGTGTACTTTGGATAGTAATGACCATCACTTTCATCATCATTAATTACCCCATGCCCCCTCCCTTCCCCTCCAATCTCTCTGCCATATCTAGAGTCCATCTATTCCTCCCATGCTCCTGCTCCCTATCCCACTATGAATCAGCCTCCTTATATCAAAGAAAACATTCAGCATTTGGGTTTTGGAATTGGATAATTTCACTTAGCATTACCTTTTCTAACTCCATCCATTTACCTGCAAATGCTAAGATTTTATTCTCTTTTAATGCTGAGTAATATTCCATTGTTATGTATGACACATTTTTTAAAATTCATTCATCTACTGAAGAGCATCTAGGTTGGTTCCACAGTTTAGCTACTGTGAATTGTGCTGCTATAAACATTGATGTGGCTGTGTCCCTATAGTATGCTCTTTTTAAGTCCTTTGGGTATAGTTGGAGGAGAAGGACAGCTGATCAAATGGTGGTTCCATTCCCTATTTTCCAAGAAATCTCCATATTGCTTTTCATATTGGCTGCACCAATTTGCAGTCCCACCAGCAGTGTATGAGTGTACCTTCCCCCCCCCCCCCACATCCTCGCCAACACTTGTTGTTTGTATGCAAAAAAGCTGTCATTCTGACTGGAGTGAGATGCAATCTTAGAGTGGTTTTGATTTGCATTTCTCTAATTGCTAGTGATGATGAATAGTTTTTCATGTATTTGTTGATTGATTGTATATCATCTTCTGAGAAGTGTTTATTCAGATCCTTAGCCCATTTATTGATTGGGTTATTTGTTTTTTTTGGTGTTTAGCTTTTTGAGCTCCTTATATACCCTAGTGATTAGTGCTCTATCTGATGTGTGAGGGGTAAAGATTTGTTCCCAGGATGTAGGCTCTCTATTTACCTCACAGACTGTTTCTTTTGCTGAGAAGAAGCTTTTCAGTTTGAGTCCATCCCATTTATTGATTCTTCATTTTAATTCTTGTGCCACAGGAGTCTTAGTAAGGAAGTTGGGGCCTAATCCCACATGATGGAGATTAGACCTACTTTATCTTCTATTAGATGCAGGGTCTCTGGTTGTATTCCTAAGTCCTTGATCCATTTTGAGTTGAGTTTTGTACATGGTGAAAGATAGAGGTTTATTCTCATTTTTTTGTATATGGATTTCCAGTTTTCCCAGCACCATTTGTTGAAAAGACTATTTTTTCTTCAATGCATGTTCTTGGCATCTTTGTCTAATATAAGATAATTGTAGTTTTGTGAATTAGACTCTATGTTCTCTATTCTGTACCATTGGTCTACCAGTCTGCTTTGGTGCCAATATCATGCTGTTTTTGTTACTGTTGCTCTATAGTATAGTTAAGGTCTGGTATAGTGATGCCACCTGCTTCACTCTTCCGACTAAGGATTGCTTTAGCTATTCAAGGTATAAAAGGATGAGAAGCATGGATAAAAATATTATGGAAAAGAAGAAGCACAAAGGAGTGAATTTAAGTAAGCAGTCTGGGAATAAATGCATAATTTGATATCCTCTAAAGAATTAAGTATGTTAAATCATGCCATGGCATTAACCAATGCTATTGTGTTGTGCTAGTGGGAATGAACAATTGTTTCTTCAAAAGAAACAGATCTGTGGCACATATTGCTATATGTGTACATGCAAATTGAAAGTGAGAGTTGTCACTTGAATACACTTTAATTATGGAGGAACAGGCTACAAACAGTGAATTAATTTAAAGTTTAAAGAATGCATTAGAATTGTGAGAAAGTAGAAAATATACAAAGAAAAAGGCAGAAAAGATAGAGACAAGCGATAAATAATAGAATTTCATAATGGTTCCTCCTATAAAATGGAGGGACTAAAGGTGAAAATATTTCAATTCAAACAATAATCATGTTACTCCTGTGTAGTATAATCTTAGGTGTGTTATGTAATTCTACTATACATCTTATTCCTCCTTCATAATTTTTTTTCTGTAGAAAACAACTTGCAAATTATGGTCTGGAAGAAACCAAAAGCCAGACAACTGCAGTTTAACATTTGATGTAATAATTGATAGACATTATTATCCAAAGTACAGGTATGAAGACACAAATTGATGTCAACATACTTTATATTCAATCAGAGATATGAAAAATTGTGCTCTATATGTGTAATAACAATCATAATGCAGTCTGCTGTCATTTATTTTTTTAAAAAAATCAATAAAAAATTGACAATTGTATGTATTTTTCTTTATACTTTCAAATGTATGAAGATGAACATAGTATGTATACCATGATTTTTCCTAAATACACATACTTATGACAAAATTTAATTTTTACATTAGTCACAGTTAGAGATTAACCACAATAAAATAATTATAGAATGCACTGTAGTAAACTTATTTGAATGTGGTCTCTTTCTCTCTAAACATTGTATTGTGCTGTACTTACCCTTTTTATGATGATGATGTAAGATGATGTTTACCTTGAGATGAATGACATAGGCACTGTGACACAGCATTGGACTATTATAGTAAGGGATCTGTGAACATAAGCATTAAGATACTATGAAAGTTGATCTAATAACAAAGCTGGATACTAGGTGACTAATAGGCCAGGTAGAATACAGAGTGTGAATATGCAGGAGAAAGGGATGATCCATGCTCTGGGGTGGACAAAATAGAGTGGCACAGGATTACCTTACACTACTCAAAGTGGCCCTCAATTTAGTGCATACAAGTTATTTATTTGGGGGATTTCCATTTAATATCTTTAGACTATGTTTGATCACAGGTAATTGAAGCCGTGGAAAATAAATCTGTGGATTAAGAGAAACTATATCACAAAGGGAAATCTGCTTTTAATCAGCAGACTAAAATTTACTGATTTGAATTTTAATCACATGGGAGAAAAGAGCCTAACAGCCACATTTAGACTTTTATTTGACCAAACTCTGGGCACAATTAACTAAAAGTATGGACATGAAAAATTAATCATCCCATTTGGGAATATTAAACTAGATGACATTTAAGGCCACTTCTGATTTTATGTTTCCACATCTTACATATTGAAAGCTATATTTATGGAGACTATTTCATTACTCCTCTCACAAATGTAGGCTTATGAAATCTCATTATTCTTTTTTTTTTTCAGTTGTAGATAGACACAACACCTTTATTTTGTTTATTTATTTTTTATGTGGTGCTGACTATGGAACCCAGTGCCTAACACATACTAGGCAAGCAATATACCACTGAGCTACAACTCCGGCCCCAAAATGCCATTTCTCTTAAGTGAACATACTAAGGTCCAGAATTAACTCAAATATTATAGGTTAGAGAGTCAGAAATAAGTGAGTCATGTTTAACCCTTTCTTCTATTTCAAAGGTCCTATCTAATGATGGCTTTTAATTAACTTCTTCTTTGTAGGTTTTAAATCATCCCAATTTTTTCTAATACCTCAAAATTCTAGCAAGCTCAGAAACTACTACCATTTTTTTAGGATACTTTCAGTAGCCCTTGAGTTAGTACTCACTTTTCCTTCAGTCTAGTGAAATATTCCTATCAATGTTTTCTTAACACTAAAGCAGGAATGAAGTTTTCAAATTAAAGCTTGATCATGTTTCAAAATTTCCAAAAGTCAATGAAATCTCAACACTCTTATCATAATATGTCCTATTTCAGTGCATTCATGAGTTGGGTTCTCCTTACCAACACGATGGCTTTGTATTCTGTTACATTCTCACTGGTGCTCAAACTTTTACCTACATTAAATTATTATGGACTGGTCTCTAAACATAGCATGCTTTCCCTTCTTTCTAAACTACTTCATAGAGTGTTTCTTGTATCTGGACTAGACATGCATGACTTCCTTCAATCCTGTTTTTACTTTACCTAGAAGATTCTGGTTACTTGAATCCTAAAGGGTGCAGGAGGTTTAGGGATTTTGATTTAATAGTTTATATGTTTTCTACCACTGTTCTCACAGAGTTCAACTTATTGTTTGCTCACAGTAGAAAAATAATATCTGATTTGCTAAAGAAACTGCTGGATTAAGGAAGAAAATAGGGAGGGGGGATAGTAGGGGATAGGAAAAGTAGCAGAATACAACAATTACTAATTGGGCATTATGTAAAATTGTGGATGTGTAACCGACGTGATTCTGCAATCTGCATTTGGGGTAAAATTGGGAGTTCATAACCCACTTCAATCTAATGTATGAAATATGATATGTCATGAGCTTTGTAATGTTGTGAACAACCAATAAAAAAATAAAAAAAAATTATATTCTTGATATTGTTACTTATATTTTTGAAGGTGGAATGAGAAGGACTTCATTACCCTAAGTACATGTAAAAAAAAAAAAAAAGGAAGAAAATATTCACTAATATAGACACATTGATCACAAGAAGATATCTGTGATGAGTTCTTTTTTATTTGAAGGCATTTCCTCCTCATATTTTAAAACAGATATATCCTATGATGTAAGAAAACAATATTCAAATCCCCCAATAAAAAAACTATTAGTTAAGTATACCAGAGAAATTTTGACATATGCTATTCCATGATATGTGAAAATTATTAACAAGAAAACATTGAAAATAAAGTGTTTCTTTTGGATGGTGAAATATAATTTGAATGACAATACTTTCAGTGCATTTGAATTTAATGAAAACATATTCATTAATTTTGATTGCTATTGCTTAAATTGTCTAACCTCATTTTCCTGTAGCAGAATCAAATAGGTAATTTCATACTAAAAATGGCATATAACACTGATCTGAGGCTAGAAATATTGCTCAATCAATCTCTTCCTATGGTTTCAAAAGTTAGTGAGCTATATCACTTAGTACTATGTTTTCTAAATCAGATAAAGAGGATGGATTTTAATTCTTTTAATGTGTGAACTAAATGAGGGACTAAAGATTTAGTTATAGATTTTTCAGTATTGATACACAATTATGAGTAAATGGGCAACACTTTCTAATGAGTTCATTGCCTGTAGCCCTTTCAACCAAACTATCACAGAAATACAACTGTAAAGGTGTCATGATCATCTCATATTATTTAGTAAGGGATATTTGAATATTTTTTTAAATACTCATTGCCTAATTGTATGCATGGGTACTTTGCCTGTCTCCTTTTAACTATTTCCTCTTCTCCTTTTGTCTGGTATAGTAAGAATAGCATTATCCCAGATCCTTTGCCCTCTGGCCAATAAGAGGATCTGGAAGAGTAGATAGAGTTCCAGAGTAGGGCTGGAGTAAGATTATTTTTCTGTTCTCTTTTTTGCTTCCACTTTCCTCTCTGGCATTATCTGTATCTTCCTTCCCTTCACTCTCACTCATACAAAATAGCCCTTCCCTCTGTGGTCCCAGATCCTGCTGAGGTTTAGCCTCCTGCGCTATAGAGCAGCTTCAGGGCTCTCATTACAACACTTCTTTCAAGTGTCCTCCCAGTCCCAGGAGTGGGAAGCTTCCTGCTGTTTCTAATCTCTTGCTTACTTTCTCAGACATTGTGTTCCTTTGGTCTTCAGTCACCCATGTAACCAATTCCTTGTGTTGAATTTTCTCTGATTGAGACACCTAGAGGGTTTTAAGTTTCCCTGCATACAAATAGATTCTTGTTTGTTTTTCAGGCATAAAGAAATAAAGACAAGAAACTCGAAGGGAATTCATTCTGTTCATGAGAGCAAATATTTTTGATCAAGCAGTATTCCCAACTCACCTTCTAAAAAAAGTTCCACATTCATAGGATTAAAAAATATTCCTGCTACATATTGCATATTAGCCCACCACCTTTAATTATAAACTTTGATGATCTCACTTATAAGCACACAGAAAACTTAAGTTGACCAGCAAATATAACACTTATGGTAACTTTGAAAAGAAATATTTGTGTTTTTACTGTTTCGTTCTTTTGAGAAAATAGACAAATTGTTTTTTGATAATAATTATTAATATTAATGATACAAAATGAGCTTTAGATTATGATTTCCAACTTATATTAATGCACCTGTGCCAATTTCATTAAGCTATTCACAGCATTGGAAACTTGGGGGACATACTGGGTTAAAAATCTACGAAAAGTAAAAATCTCATTATTATGCTTTTGAATGAAACCTGCATTATTTCCTCTAGAAATAAACAACAAAATATTCTACAGTCAATTTCTTTGACTAATATACGTCCAATGTCTTTTATGCACTTCATAAAGCACCATGTTATGTACCAAGAATCCATAGATACATAACACACAATCTCTGTCCTCAAAGATGAAGTGGGAGAAAAATACACATGAACAGAAAATTAGAACAACAGTATAATGGGTGAAATGTAGATATGCACAAGTTATACAGAAACATATAAGATATGAAAAGCATGCAGAAGAGGCCTATGGAAGGCCTTGTAAAATAGCTAAATATAACCTTCAATATCTTTAATCTTAGTATTTATATGTGTGAATGACCTAAGGTATATTACAAATATATCATGTACACTTCATATTTTAAAAATATAAAACCTATTCATCTTTTTTACCTAAGTCACAACCAGAGACCCTCTTTGGCAAACTAGTACCTTTCCATTCCATAATCAGATACAAATTCCCATGTTTTCCTCTTATGTTAACTGTCTTTTCTCATCAACAAATTTGTCCAGATACTCAATATTTTTCTAAGTCCCTTCCATCTTTCTCTAACTCTCATTTCACTGTTGAGTTCCTCCCACAACTCATTTCTGGGAAGCCCTGTCATATGAAGGTTTTACCTGCTCTGGTATTCCTGTACCTTTGGATTTGAGTTAGGATAGATTTCTTTACCTCATTGTTGTATTTAAATTAATTGTTCTATCTTTTCTTTGTGATGATTTCTCACTGTATCTTTCTTCTTTTTTTGTCTCTTCTAAAATGTCCCTTTTATTGTAGAAATGTGTCCTAGTATGTTCTAATTAAAAATGCTTTTTTTAACTCAATATTTCCTTAAATTTACCAGTGCACACCTCTGATCTACATTGCAACAAAATGAGTCAAAGAAATTATTCATAATTAGTGTCCTCGTTTTTTTTTTTACCTCACAGACTCTATAGTTATTTTCTTAAATATGATTAAATTCAAAACAATAGCTACCAATACCTTCTTATATATCAAATATACTGCCAAAATTTATTTCTGGAAAGTAGATAATAAATTTTACATTTCAAAATCTTAGTCAAATTTAAATTTGTCTTAAATTTTGGGGTTCTTCAACCTAGATGCCCTTCAGTAGATGAAAGGATAAAGAAAATGTGATATATATACACAATGGAATATTATTCAGCATTAAAGGGAATAAAATCATGGCATTTGCAGGTAAATGGATGGAGCTGGAGAATATAATGCTAAGTGAAATTAGCCAATTCCAAAAAAAATAATGCCATATTATTTCTATCATTTAAGAATGCTGATTCATAATATGCTGGGTGGGGAGTTAAATGAACTCTAGATAGGGCAAAGGGGAAAAGGGAGGGAGGGCAATGGAGAGAGCATAGGGGTAGAAAAGATGGTGGAATGAGATGGTAATCATTACCCTAAGTACATGTACGAAGACACAAAGGATGTGACTCTACTTTGTGTACAACCAGATATGTGAAAAATTGTGCTCTATATGTGTTATATGAATTCTAATGCATTCTGTTGCCATATATAACAAATTAAAATTTTTTAAAAATCTGAAAAGTTAAAAAAGTTACAAATTAACTAAGTTCCCATGGCATCACAGAGATGGAATAGGGACTGGTAATACTCAGATTTTAGGCTAAAAGTTAATTCAGTTCTCAGTCATGCTC
This sequence comes from Urocitellus parryii, assembly GCF_045843805.1. NCBI lineage: Eukaryota > Metazoa > Chordata > Mammalia > Rodentia > Sciuridae > Urocitellus > Urocitellus parryii. The sequence continues at coordinate 118,701,971 of NC_135540.1, read as the reverse complement.
AGAGACTTACATGAAAATGATGTAACTTACCTTGTTGTTCTTAAAACTTGTGACTGAAATCCAATTGAAATTAGTTTTGTGTGTATGTGTGTGCTTCTTGATATGTCTGTAATCCTCAAACTGATTTTAAAATAAAAGTATTTTTTTTTCTAAAAGAAAAAAAAATTGGGGGTTCTTCATTTACTTCAGCTGTACAAAATTATAAGATATAGTCACTTTCATTCTTGTAACCAAAGTAAAATAGGATCTTAATTAGAATTAGTTATACTTCACATATATATGTCAAAATATACTGTACTGTCGGGTAATCTTAAAAGAACATATATAAAATAATAGGATACCTAATCTAAGAAAGCATGGTTTTTCTACACCTGTGAGTCTGCTGTTTAAAAAAAAATTATGAAGTGAACAAAATTCTAGAATGAGATTGGCTCTTCATGGGAAATAAGAGATTCATGGCAGGGCAGTAGGAAGAGAAGTAATTTATCACAGATCCACAGAGAAGGATAAATAAAAACAACAATTAACATTTCAACAAATTTTAAATGTGTGTGTGATTGTGATAAAATGTATATTAGAGGAGCCCTTGCAGGACATTTTATCCCATGTTCCCTCATGTACTTTGTAACCTTGCACTGAAGTGGCAATATGTGGGACATGTGAGAAATTGACTCATTTCTGAGTGAAGGAGGTGAGCAACATGGCTCACCTACACCTCTAAATCAAAAATTCTCTTAATGTATAAAAATCCTGGAGCATAACTGGGAGCAATGGGAATTTCCAATGACCTAGAAATTATCAGGCAGAGTACAGAGCTCAGATTGATACCCCATTATGCATAAGAGTGGTGACTGGGCTATAAACAATATAGCACTCAAATTTTAGTACAGATGGAATAATATTCTATATGAAAGAAAAATTTGATCCTATCTTTAAGTTAAAAAAACAGTGTTAAAATGAATCACACAAAGATGCAAAATGGTTAGAATCATTCTTCCGCATTAACATATTCTCCTTATTCACATTATAATTATAATAAAAAAGTTAGACACAAAGGGAATGCATTTTTCTAGAAGTAAATATAACTTAATTCAGTCTCTATTTTCCTTTGATACAAAACATTCAAAATGCATTAGAATCAACAAGATACACAAAGAAGCAACAAAATGTGACCTATGTTCAAGAAAGAAAACAGGCTATAGCAGTAGACTCAAAATGGTTCAGACTGTGACATTATCAAACAAGAGTGTTAAAATAATATCAATATGCACACTAGGAGTAACATTGGAAAAGATATTTAATGTTTATAAAGTTTAAAGGATTTATAACAAAAATGTAATAATTATATTCTTAAACATTATACACTTTAAATGTAATTTAGAAATTACATTAAAATATGTAAAAAAATATAAAAAAAAGTTGATCAAAATTTAAGATTTATGTGATAGTAAAAATACTAGATTGAATTTTTTTCAGGAGAAAGAATCAGTAATTTTTTTAAAAAATAATGTGATCTAAATGAAATACAAATAAAAAAAGATACGTAAAAGAAAAGTATAAACAGAGAATCAAATATCTATAGAAAATGCTCACCAATTTAAATTGAATATAATGACAACAAAAAGAAGAAATTTTATAAATATAAATTATTAAATTGTGATTGCACTTTTTCTAAAAATGAAAAAAAGGCATCAACTTGAGGTCCAAACAGATTAAGAACCCCAAACAAAATTAATACAGAAAACAGCATATATGATCACATCAATTCAAATTGTAAAAATTAGATAAAAAGAAAACTATAACAACAATAAAAGAGAAAAAATGTTAGCATCCACATAGGACATAATAGCCCTGAGGCACAACTGACATAGCAAGAGAAATTAATGTTGGAAGACATTGAATGCTTATTTAAACTATTAAAAATCAGAAATTCTAAGTTAGAATTTAAAATGAAGGTAAAATACAGCTATTTCAAAAAAATTAATAGCAAGATTATATACTTAAGTCTACCTTTATCAAAATCACATTAAATATAAATTTTTTATAGGCCCCAGTTAAAAATATAGATTGTAATATTTAATAAAGCCCTATGCTTCTTATAAGAAACACAATTTAAAAAAAAAAAAAAACACAAGTAGGTTTAAAGGAAAATGTATGATGTCAACATAAGCCAAAATAACTATGTATTGGAAAGTAGATTTCTAAGCAACAAATATTACCAGAAATTAAGTAGCTTATTTTACAATGAACAAGGAATTAATACATCAAAAGGACAATATGAACTTGAAATTTAATACATCTAATATTAAAGATGCAAAATAAATTAATCAGCAATAGAATGGCAAGGAAAATTGAGCATTGCACATTTATAGTCAGAGATTTTAGTACCTCTCTTTCAGTTATTTACTAAAAAAAGCAGTTAAAGTCAGTAAAAGTAAGGGGATTTTAACATTATTGAGAACTAGACCTATTAACATTTATAGAACACTTTATTCAATAACATCAGAATACGTATTATTTTTCAAATGCACAAAGAACATTTCCCAAGATAGACCACACTAGAAGCACTAAAACAAGTCTTAATAAAATGAAAAGTATTCAAGTCATACAAAGCCTGTTATCTGACTATAATGTAATTAAATTGGAATTGAATAGCAGAAAGAAATCTTCAAAGTACACAAATATTTGGAAACTAAATAACACCTTTATAAATAATCCATGGATCAAAGGATAAATCAAAAGGGAATTTATAATGCACTCTGAGCTAAATGAAAACAAAAACACAGCATATCAAATTTGTAGGACACTGCTAAAACTGCAAATAGGAAAGATTTAAAATTTTTTTTTCTTAGTTTGATGCAATAACAAGATATCATAAAGTTGGTAATATATAAAAAATATAGAGATCTTGAGACTGGGAAGTCCAAGACCAAGAAGCCAGCAAATGCAGCGTATGGTAAGGGCTCTCTGTGTCCAAGATGGCACCTTGTTACTTTGTCTTCTTGAGGAAAGAAACTCTGTGTCCTCACACTATACATCTGTAGTAGTTGCTACTGCTTAATCATTCCAATCAACATGATGACATCAATATAATAGACTAATATAATATGTTACAGAAGGGAACGACAATCATGATCTCTGTGAACAAATGACAAAGGGTTAAATAGTCAATATTTCCTCAAAGTAGTACACTGAATGTACATTTCTGACCTTTGACAACTCACCAAGCCTTTTCTAGTGTTCTTATGGACAGAGCTGAAGATGAAAGCATTTATTGGCTAAATAGCTGCTGCACAACACATACCAGGGAATGTGTTAATTTGCTCAAGCAATGAAACTACTTGTAATACAGCCAAAGCCATATGTCCCTGTGAATAAGACCATTCTTATTGATTTGTAAACTCTGCTACTTATTACAATAACTCGTCTTTTCTTCAGTGGTTGCTACCACTTTGCTCCTCTCATTCCAGTGTCCTATCATTCCCATTTCATTTGGATTTACCTGTTGAAATGGCTGTTTTTCCTACTATAATTTCTGACCTGTAGATGAGTGATCACAGAGCTTTTCGAGAATGCAGAACATTTCTCACAAATTTGTTGCTCAAGGTCATGGTGAAAGTTAAGCTCTCTGGACACTTCCAGTGTGGAAGAGTATGTCTTAAGTAATGCATGTTCTCAGACATTAAAAATTCTCTAAGTCTTAAAATCCCGGCCTCTATGTTAATGGAGATTGGGAATTTTCAATTTGTTCACCTTAGAACAGACTTCTGATCTATATCTCAGCCAAGAAATTGAATAAATATTTAGAGCCCTTTCTAATCTCCTGAACTTTAACATTAAATGCATATTTACTGCATGGTGAACCAATATCAATAAAATTGGCCTGATGTAACTTTATGATGTTTTTGCCTTTATCCCTCACATTAAAATCCATTCTCATACATGTTCATTAGACATCTCCTTTTAAAATCCAGGCAACTCAAGTACTTTTTTTAGCAGTGTAACACATCTTTCATGTAAGGATTTTGGCTGTGGAAATATATAAGATAGCATCTCCCTGGTGACCAAACTCCCAGGGAATAATAGGTGTTTTGTTTTCCACAGCTGGAACATACTGCAGTTTCTCCCAGGAACTAGTAAGATAACTAATACATGCTCGGTGCCTAGGAAAGTTTCTGTGCATAGGTGCAGGATGACCAGCTACTGTTGTAATGCCCTCTGTGAGGAGGTTCTATACTGGAGTCTCAACCTTAATCTCAGACAAACAGCTCCTGGGAATAAGGAACTCTCTAGTTAGACAACCACAATGTTTCACCAAGTTCCTCTGCTCCTAAACCTATCCACATAGTGGTATGAACCTTCTTGAAAGCTACACAGAGCTCCTAACATTGCACATGACAACTTAGTATGTAATTGAGAAATAAGTTACATAATATTTCTGACTCTGTAACCTGCCTAATGATACAATGAACAGTAATGTACTAATGACCTAATGTAACCTATGGATATAAATAAAGCTGGCAACTCAGATGAGGAACCATTGCCTCTGCATCTTGCTTCTCTCTCCTTTGGATTTCTTTACATTTTTCATGGGTCATGCTTTGTATCTCACTTTAAGAGCCTGCTGGTCCTTTAACATAGTTTGAGGTATACACAGAGAGGGGAGAGGGGAGGTGGGAATAGGTTCACAAGAGAATCAGCATTATTTTTGATATGTCAACCTCTCAGGAGCAGCTGATACCATTTTCTCAGGTAATGCACTTCTGAGACAGAGGTTGACAGTTATGTATCACTGAAAATGGAGAGCTGTGGTCACTAGCAGAGTGGAGCCACTTGCATGAGGAACATCTTCCAATGGGGATGGTAAGACTTCTTTCATTGGCAAAGAAAACTCATCCCAACTCAGTATACTGAGCTTCATCAGAGTCTGCCCACAAATCCTCTTCCCAATTTATAGAATTAATTTGTTTCCAAATAAATGTTCTCACTGGTAAAGCCCCTGCAAGGTGAAGTATTCAACTTGTGCTAAAATTTAATTAATCATAGGTGATCTTCTATAGTTGGTTTTCAATAATTTTATTTCAAAGGTTATAGGAGGTAGGGGTTTCTTTTGGAATATATCTAGAAGTTCTTAGGTCATTTATATGGTACTTGCATTATGAATTTGAATTCTTGATATCAGCCTTTCCTTTTACCACTTTGTTCAGAAACATTATAAGTAATCAACCAAAGTCATTTGGTACTCTAATCTGTACAGTATCTGCCCTAATTCTGTATTAAAAGAAACAAGTAGAATTTTTTTTATAGAAAAGTATATAATTATAACTGCAATTATAATAGTCTGGAAAGCTCCTATGGGAACATATTAGAGGACAAGAAGTTAGAGATCAATTTTATAATGTAATATTTTTTATCAAAATCTGATTGTTCTTCACCCACAGTACTCCCAAGGAATCTGAGGATGCTCCTCATATAGTTCTTCCTGTTGTTAGAGGTTTCTAAATGCTGCAAAAATATGAAGATATTAAAAATTATGTGAAATAATATAAAAAATGCTGTTTTGCTCTGACAATTCAATATCCTACTTTATGTTCCTCTTTCACCTCTGTGTGCTCACCTCTACCCTCATACATGTGAATAAGTAAGCATGTGTAACAAAATACTGCATGGTATCCAACAGTTTCAATAAAAATAACCAAGTAAGTTCTCATTACCTACCTGAACAAATTAGGTCTTTTTTTTAACTTCTCCATTTAAATTTATTGCAACACAGGGACACTGGTTGCTTTATTTTCTGTCAGCTAGTGAGGATATATACAATTTCCTTTGTAATTCTATGCCTCTTATACAGGCATGTAATAATGAAAGGGAATGGTCCATCTTCAATCAAACTGATGACACAAGGATGAAAGGACAGTATGTTTATTAAATCTCATCTGTGGGTTCCATGGCTAGAAATCTCAGTTTCTGCTGAAACCCCCACCAGATAGGTAGATCAATAATCATTGAGCTTTCAATATTCAGTATAAGACAGAATAGCTATAAAGAAAATGCTGATATTACTCTCATTGCCATTTCTACTTAGCTATGCGTTCATAGATATAGTCTATAAAACAAAATCTCAGGTAACTGATGGCCCTAAATGATTCTGTTTTTCAAATGTCCAAAGAAGATTTATATAAGTTTATATAACAATTCTTTCAATATCTAGGGAATAATATAAAGATGAAATACATGATTACTGTTCCATCTCTTTATCTTAAAATAATAATACTTCTGCCTCAGAAGTGTGCTAAGTATGGTTCAGACATGGCCCAGTCCCAAATATATATTAGGTGGTTTGAACAATTTTACCTTTTCTTCTCATTGCCCCTATATTCTATGTTTAAAAACATCAATAGGGTTATTTTGGTCTCACCCCTACTATTCAAAGCACATAATGTTAGTGATCAAAATCTAACAGGAAAAACATATTTCTTTTATTTGTGCTATTATTCTAATATCTTCATTTCAATATGAAAGAGTATATATGCTACATTACTACAATGAAAAGATAGAAAAAAGTTTGAAGTCATATTTCTCTCCCCTGCTTCCTTTTGTATTGCCAACAATTAATTTTAAATTATCATTATGAATCTAACTTCCAGAAAAAATCAACATCAATTTTCTACAATAATATTACCTAAGTGCTTTAGGGAAAATTATTCCATAGACACACTACTAAGTTTGCAGATATGTATATTTTCCTGGGTTGCAAAGAAGTGTAAGAGAAAGAATAAGATGAAAATTCAACAGGCCTTGTGTTGCTAGTTTATTTATTAACTATGAATCATGCATTTTTTTCTAAATTGATCATAATTCTCAAAATATGATGTCAGCTAAATATTAAGAGCGTTAGTATGATCTGAAGAAATAAATGTGGATTGAGATGGAGCTAAAATATCATAGAGAAACTGATAGCATTTGCATTTTATAAAATGGTATCATTCCTCCAAAGCATTTCAATTAAAGGTTTATTTCATGTAGTTCAAACTCTGTAGTTTTCTTTCTAGGAAGAGACATTGAATATATTTAATTAGAAGAATAGCTAAGGAGAAAAAATCAATTTGGAATATTGGTGCTACAAACACAACTTGAAGAGACTGAGAAATATATTTATGGCACAATAGCAATGATATATGTCAATTGATAAGGTTTTATTCTTTGATATAAATAACAGGAATATTCAATTCTACAGTCCTAAATCATAATTCTATAATTCAAGTAGAATTAGTAGCTAAATCTCTTGAGTTAGTTTACTTATTGGTAACTAATTTACCCATTTAACAAGAGTAATATTTCAGGCTCCAGTGGAAATGAAACCTGAAATATTACTCTTGATGAATGGGTAAATTAGTTACTAATAAGTGTGTGTGTGTATATACACACACACCCACTCACACAAACACATACACACATTATTGTCCTGTCAAAGATCAAATGCTCAGCCTCACATACTGCAAAGGGTCTACTAAAGAGCTACACCTACAGCACAATAGTTATGAACTTTTAAATTTCCTAACACCATTTGAGGCAGGTAATAAAGTAGCCCATTCTATAGGGCTGGGAAAGTAATTTCCCCAGATGGACTCTTTGTACAGGAGTATCATCAGCTTCCAACCCAGGTCTAGCTTAATTTGAGAACATGGACAATCTCAACAATAACATAGTATGTTCTTACATGCCTCAAAACATAAACAAAAGTCAGTGTACTCAAGTAAAGAAATCATAAGTGTGCTATGCAGGTATGCATATAAAATTTGTAAGTAAGGACTATTTAGTAAGCAGTAACATCTATAAGTAAGAACTACTAAAAGTTTAAAATAGTAAAATTGACATATACGAATACATTACTCAGAGACATTAAATATTTTACAAATGCCAAATTCAAAAGATGGGAAAAATTAATCTGAGTTGATGAGATCCAAATAATGTGTGCCTTGGGGAGACCAACCACAGAAACAAAGGCATTTGGAAGAAATTAAAAGTGTTGGGAAAGAGAAACAGAGGATAATAATGAGTAGGGAATCCTATGGAACAGAAGTCTTAATTTCTAGGGTTCATTGGTTATATGATCTAGGATAAGTCATAATATGATCATAACAAATCACTTCTCTATTCAATAGACTTTTAACTGATTATATGGAAAGTACTTGGCTTGGTTTATATATTAATAAAGGAGAAAAAAAGAGCTAAATTATCTAGTTTCTAAGACTTCAGGAAAAGAAACTGCTTGTCCTATTTTTTTTCTTTTTAGTATCTGAATGTGCAAATGAATGAAGGTGGTTAATGTGAATGAGGTAAAAACAACCTCCCAAAGGTAAACCTTTAACAAATATCAGATTTTTGAAAATTATATTTTCAATATAATGAAATGTCATTTATCATCCTGCATCTTACACTACTGAGAAAATTTGATCCTTATAAAATATCCTTCAGTAACACCAACTGAGCTTTCTTATCATGAAACCTTTTAGATAAGTAGGATCAGCATTCATATTAAACTGATTTTGTTTTTGAACCAAAAAAAATTGAATTGTTGTTGTTGCTGTTTTATTTCATAAACCTAGTTGCATACAAATGTCGTATAAAAAAATTGGGAACCTAACAAAACTTAGTGCAATATATTGGAAATAATGTTATGGACTTTAGAAGAAATAACCTGAGCCTCTAAAGATGTATAATCTCAGACATAAACTAAAACCTACCTGATCACTGCAAAATAATGTATTCAACAGTTTGGATTTTGTATTAGTATATTCAGTTAACCAATTAATTAACCACTTCTTGTTCTATCATCTTGTCTAATGTCTAATATTTCAATGATATCTATTGTTGCAACTATGCAGATGAACTATTTATTGACTTAGAGTTGTGATTTTCTATTTTCCTAGGTATAGTTCTCTCTTCATACTACAATGTAGTAGCAATGCTTTGAACCCAACTCTCCTAAAAGAAAAAGAAAAAAAAGGGGGGGGAGAAGAGTAAAGAGTACTTAACAATGATTGAACCAGACAGCTTTGCAAAAAAACATAGGAAATGTGCATTCGAAATGTGTATTTGAAGGAGGTAGATAATTGTACCAGCATATTGCATAGAATACATAAGTGGAGCCCTGGAGGTCAAAAAAGTAGAAGCAAAGCAATTAAGCTAAGTATCCACTAAATTGTTTTTCATTGTCTAATTGAAAAGTGATCACAAGGAATCAGAAAGGTTTAAATTAAAAGGGCTTTTAGTTTAAATCTGACCTTAAGCCAATGTTATTCATATATGGTAAATAATGTATTCTGGAAGGATCTCTTCTACAAATTCAAAATTCCAATTGTGTATACATTTGGACCTTTGCTGGTTTCTCTCCAAGTTGTTAATGAAAGAAGCATACTTACTTACATCGAATATAAACATTATAAATTTATTAAGACATTTTATCTTAATCCCAATATGTTTCCAGTGAAATAAATTTGTCCATTCATTCATTGCTTTTGATATATAATTTAGGTCATTTCAGGGAAACATGAAACATTGGCCTAAATAATTTCACCCATTCCTTATTTGCTTTTGGTGAATAATTGTGAACATTTAAGGAAAACTGTATATCTGCCTAAATCACACAGATTAATCATTCCCTGAGTTGAAAGATATCTCTGAAAATCAATGGTACTTATTACAACATATTCTAGGTGAAACTTCCTTGCTACATTGATCCTATTCAATAATATTAAATTCTGCTAAAATAAAATATGGCAGGAAAGGGAAAGGAAATTATTTTTTCAAGGACCTATTCAGAGGACCAAACCCATACTTTGCCCTTCTGTGACCATTCTTTTCAGGCACCAGGACAGCCTTAAAATACAGATAGAAGATCAAGAGGCACCATGCATGCCTTCATCAAAAGCAGCATGTGTTCAAACTCAGCTTCTCCCTGGGCCTAAATGCATTCCCTTTATGAGACTCCAACTTTCAAATCGGCTTTAAAAGGACTGTTCTGTCTTTGAATAAATGGTATGGGGCAGAAAAGAGTAGTTTCTGTTGCTCCAGTTCTTTCAGTCCCTGATTCTTTGCAAGCCTGAGAACAGACCAGAGAATGCTGGATTGTGAAGTGTCTGGCTGCAGTTAGAAGATGAGCCTCCCAGGCCCTAAGCAATGAACCTCCCATCACATGCACACACCCTACACAGATTGTGCTCTCTCAGTGTTTCTGGAATAATTCCATGAGGCCCTATTAAGAGTTTGCTTAATCAGAGGAAATATCAAAGCGTTTAATTGTTTGCAATTCTTCTGAAGTTGCAGAAACCAACAGCCAATTAGTACTCAAACTTCTCTTTTCAGATGGGAAACTAATCTCTTTTTAATAGAAACTTTCTTACTATTTTTTTTTCTTAGAAACACACTTTGCAACTCAAATCACACTTAGACTACAATGAATAGAATAAGAAATGATATTTTTCTGCAAACTATCATCTTTTCTGGTTCATTTTCGAGAACTTTGATATTTACATATGACCTTTCCATTTTTATTAACAGTTTATTGGATTTTTGCATTCCAGCCAGCAGAAGAGAAAGGTAATTTACAGAAAGATTTGACAGTTATACACACAGCTATAAACTTCAGTCCATTAACTTATTTCTCATGTAACCTTTAGTCAATTCACCAAAACATCCATATAAGCATATGCCTTCTTTCCTTTATGTTAAAAAGCTTTCATTACAGAATGCTATTTATAGTCCTATTTATATGAAAGAAAAAACATTTTATCATGTTCCTTTATGTTTTACAGATGTTTACAGCTCTTACTTGTTAAGGCACATAAGTAAAAGTTATGGCCATTCATGTGCTGCATGAATTTCTATTAAATGTGAATGGATACATATTTGTTATCTTTTATTCACATGGTTAATGTATAATTATAGATTCAATAATGGCATTACTGTTTTATCTATTTAACTTTAAATGATGACTTAGAATGACTCCATAAAATTTATTAGATTGAAGCAGTATATAATACTAATTTATTATTACATTGGAAAGTTATTTTTCAATTTTTTATTATGCGAGGCATAGATGCCCATGCTGTAATCCTAGTGACACCAGAGGTTGAAGCAGGAGGATCATAAGTTCAAGGCTAACTTCAGCAACTTAGTGGAGGCCCTAAGCAACATGGTGAATGCTGTCTCAAAATAAAAATCAAAAAGGGTTGTAGATGCAGTTCAGTGGTTAAGCACCCCTGGGTTAAATCTTCAGTGCAAAAGGAAATTATATATATATATATATATATATATATATATATATATATATATATATATATATGAAAATATCTTTTTAAAAAGCAATTACCAGAGACTGGAGAGTGAAAGGAGAGGGAGAGATGGGGAAAGATTGACTGATAGGTACTAAATTATAGTTAGTTAAGAGAATATCTGCTGCTTTATGGCACAGTAGAGTAACTATATACAATGATAAGGTGCTACGTGTTGTTTTTAAAATCTAGAATAAGCGATTTTAATGTTTTTTTACCAAAAACTAATGCTAAGAATTTCATGATAGACATGTTGTACCCTGATTTGAATGTTACAAAAATGCATATGCAAATCAGAACATGAAAATCTATAAATATGTGTATTTTTGTGTATCAATTTAAAAAGTGATATTTGATACATTAACTCTGCTTAACTCTGTCTTAAAAGATTGTCATTTTGGTGGCTTTTTAAACCCAGAAGTTGATAGACTTTGATATAAATATAAGAAAAAAAGTTGAATTAGAGAAACATGGAAATGTTGATATAATTTCTTTATATACAGAATGAATGTTCCTAATTAAGTATTAATGTTTAAATGCATGACATAGCAACAGAGTTTTATACCATTATGCCAAGAGTTATTTTATTTTTTTGAAAAAAACAATACCAAAAAGCAGCTTTAATATAAAAAAGTGAATCATAACAGAGGAAAAACTTACTTTATATATGAACTCGTTTCATCATGAAACACCATAACTTGGAGGGCTTTCTCTACTATAATCCAAAACTAAGTACTGAATACTAATATCATTCACACTGCATAAAAAAATAAAAAAATATAAAACTTTTTTTAAAAATATGGTGAAGAACTGGAATTAATAGTTAGAATTTTCTATAAGTCTCAATTTGTCTCTATACCTTTTCTAGATATGAAAGAAGCAGTAGGTAAATTGTAGTGGTGAAAACTGATAATTACTAAGCAGCTAAAGGAAGGCCAGTTGAACCAAATAGAAAGTGAACACTAAGAATTTACTAGTGATGATACCATGTTGATGGATTTCTATACTATATTATGGGTATGAAATGTATATAATAATACATTTTCCCAGAAAATGAATTAAACTGGAGTCTTTTTAGAATTCTTAGGGAAATATTTCTATTTACTTATTTAAGGGTACTCCAGAGAGTTGTAAAAGAGAAGCAAGTTAGACTGCCTTATTCCCGTGTTGTGTATTAACCAATGATTCCACCTGACCTTAGAAAACAAATGAGAGACAAATTTACTCAATAATGTTTTTTTCACTGTATTTCATCTTTACTATGTTTGGCTTCTTGAAGAAATGGAAAAGTTCCATATTGCCATCTGGTGTCAATTAAGGGAACAGTTTTCTCCAAGCAGTATCTACAAGAATATTCCTGTAAGCAGCAAGTCAGACTGCTTTTCTAAAGAGATAAAAATGACTTAATGTTGATTCTGTAATTTTTATTTTCACTCCACACTGTTTTCCTTCTTTAGGTAGATTAAATTATTATCTTTCTCCAAGGAAGGACACACACACACACACACACACACACACTCACACACATATTTATATACATATTAGTTGATACATCTACTTTTGTTTAAAAAAACACTGTTTACACATATAAGAAATATGCCAGTTTCCTTATTGGTGCATTTTGAAGCTTTTATAAGTTATGATTTTAGTAACCATTTCTTCAGATTCACACTTTGATTGCAATTGCTTTTACTACTATGTTAATTTACAAATACAAAATTAACAATAGTAGTCTCAGATATTTTCTGCAAATTTAGCACTGTGTGTGTGTGTGTGCGAGCGCGAGCATGTGTGTGTGTGTGTGTGTGTGTGTGTGTGTGTATTTGAAGTTCAAATTCAGATATGGACTTTCATGAAATGCTGTAGAGTTATGCAGATTCTGTCTTCTCCATCATACACCTATTTGTCCTTTATCATATCTCATTTTCAATATGTACTTATTATTATCTATCATTATAGAATCTCTAGCTTCATACTATGTTGAAATTGTCTTTAATGTCCAATCCTTTATTCAATCTGGTTCCTGTATTATGCTAAGTTTTTATTCTTCAATTGTTGTTTCCTTGCCTCCTCAGTCATCTGAAGGCCAATATTCTATCTTCTGTCACTTTCTTATGATCTCTGCACTAATGTCCCAAACTGAAGACTAAATATGAACCAGGGAACTTCTGGAGGATTGGTTTAAGTCTAGATTCCTGATTTCTGAATTTATTTTGACAGATGCCACTAGAAAGAGTCTCTTTAAATCTTACTATAAGAGAGAAAATGCCAAACTCATCGCTCTATGTGTTTTAAAACTATTACACAAAACACTTATTTTGCTCCAAATATTACCCTAAAAATTTTTGTTTGTAGTCTGTCCACGTTTCCATTACTGTTGGAGAAACCGTGAAACAATTAATTATCATCTATAGTACATTCTGTGTGCTTATGCATTTCTAAGAAAAATGATTTTCAAACAAGTCAACAAAGGGAAGGTTACACATGGTCATGTTATACACGGTCAACATGTTTTCACAATTAAGAAGTCTCTCTGGAAAAACTTTTGTTTAGTTGTTCTTCAAAGATGGATTAAGTATAGTAGCAACCATTTTAACCTTTTTCTAAATATAAAAAGAAACCACAATGGCTCATTTTGACAACATTGCTTGGGTAAATTATAGCTGAGGTTGGAAGCATAATTGAATGTTTCTTTAAATATTAACCCTCGGAAGCCACCTAGTTCTTGTATTAGCAATGTGGTGAAACATTATATCTTTATGGCCTGATAAATACTGAATACCTAATGAGTCAATACAACTGTAGTAGCTGTAGTAGCTGATAGAAATACGGGTGTTTTAGTTAGCTTTTTCATCTCTGTGACCAGAACACCTGACAAGAATAACTTACAGGAGGAGCAGGTTTGGGGGGTTCACAGCTTTGGAATTCTCAGTCCACAGAAAACCAACGCCATTGCTCTGGGCCTAAGGTGAAGCAGCACATCATGGAGGAAGTGTCCAATGGAGGAAAGCTGCTTAGCTCATGGCAGGCAGGGAAGATCAGCAAGGCAAGAAAGAGAGAGACAGAGAGGAGATGGTTGAAGGGAATAAGAATCCTTGCAGGTCTCGCCTCCCATGTCCACCTTCTGCAGCCACACCACACTTGTGCATACTTACCACCCAGTCAGTTCATTCAAACTAGGATGGACTGATCAGCTTACAGTTTCCACAGTTCAATTGCATCACTTATGAATAATGTCCCAGAAACAGGAGACTTGGGGGCAGGGATATCTCTTATTCAAAGTATAGCAAAGGAGATGCTGAAAGGTATAGACTTAGTTTGTTTTCTTTTTCAAAATGTCCAAGTAGTAATCATGCATACTAATTATCAAATAGTAAATATTTAAAAATCATCAACATAATTATTTTGAGATATATATTGAAAGGATATTAGTAAAGACATTATGATTGGGATGTTAAAAAATACTTCTTTAAAAGATTGATTTCTAACTTACATTTTGAATAAAATGTTGAGCTAGGAGACATTTCAAGAGGTCATTTATACTTGTTAGGAATGGGGCACTAACAGAGCTAAATCTTGTACCTGATAGTATAAAGAGAGTATGCCAACAAATTGAGAAGAACCATCAAACCATAGCCCAAAGTTAACTTCAGCTGAACAGTGAAACTGCAGTAAGCTTTGCTTACTGATGGACTGAAGTAATATGGTAAGAGAAATTATCACTTCTCCATATTTAAAAGATTTTCTCTGTAAGTACTTATAGTAAAGTGTAAACCCTAATTGAAAGCATCCTGCCACTAAAGCACTTCTGTGTGTTCTGAAAAGGCACATCTGTAACACCAAGTGGTATCAGGAGAAACTCTGAGTCATCACTGGTTGCAGATGTTCAGTGGGAGGAAGTTGTGTGTCAACTCCCAGAGTAAGAGCAACTTTGAACAGGCATCCAGAATGAAGCCATGGGAAGAAACCGATAAGGATAATGACCACAGGTGTTATAGTAGGCCCAGAAATGAGGAATAACCCTTGTTACCAAGTAGAGTTCTGGAAAGTTTAACTGAACCATAGTCATGTCAGAAAAAGTCTTAAAAATCAAGGTGTGAAAATTATTTGAGGATGCTGTTTGAGTCAACAATTAGGATACCTCTTAATACTCAGTTGAGATAATTGGGTTGAACAAGTTGTAAATCCTTGCCAAAGGTGATTCTTTGGGGAAAAAACAAACAAACAACAACAACAACAACAACAAAAACATGCATTCAAGTACATGGGTAATTGTCAGTGGTATTTTCTTGATGAAGTTAGGTGTAAAATAATTATTTCTCATCCAGTGCCAATAGTATTTTAGTATGAACACTTACTCTTGGGAACAAAGGAATAATAATGGAAAATACAGGGTACTGATTGAGAGGAAAACTTAGAGGCATTTACGTCCTGATATTAAGATCTTATAATTAAGACTATATGTAACACAGAGGATGTATCATAATTCACTGGAATGCAGAGTATGCTATAAAAATTTGTCTCCATTCACAAAAAATTTCTGAATAATGAAAAAACAAGACTGGTGATGGGAATGGCAGTATATTTGTCATTGTATTCATGAGAGGCAAGTCTGCAACCTTGTAAACAATAAGGATCTGAGTTGATTTGAAAGATACTCATAAGGTAGTACAAATTACATGCATATGTATGTTAAGAAGCAGAATCTGGCTGTTTGGATTACTCAATTGATAAAATATTTTTCCCTAAGGAAAATGTAATACAAATATTTCCATGATGAAGTACTATGTTTCTCTCAGTTCCTTTCTGATTGGAAATATAAAGGTGACAAGTGACAATTCTTGAATCCCAGAGAGGGTTTCATGGTATATTTAGAGTGATGGGGAGGCTCCAGAAATATTCCAAATCAACTTGAAATGTTAAAGCAGCAAAATGTATTTCAAATGTCCATTATTTATTATCAGAAGACTACAAAATGAAATGACAGCTGCCTATAGAGAGGTTGGCAAATTTTAAACTTTCCATCACTCTCCTCTAGTCAATCTTTTCTGAAATAATTCAAGCTGGAGTCAGGCATCCAAGAAATCATTTGCATTCTTGGACTCACTTGGTGAATGCTCATGTATAATCAACGTAATTCCTAAGAACATTTTAAAGGCATAATGATACTGAATATTTTAAACTAGATCATAATACTGTACTGGGTTGCAATGCTATAGCACCTTTGAAATTAGATTCACGGGTCACTACAATTCATTATTTAAAGATTAGAAGTCTCTGTCATAGATCAGCATTTTATAGATGAGGATACGCTATCAATCTAGACAAAGAGCTTATTTAAAATTATAGTACACTGAAAACCAGATAGGGAAGTGTATTGGTACTTTAAGAAATTATATCTGTCCTTCAAAATGTATTTATAATGGCTTATCTATTAACTTTCTCCCTCCCAAAGAGAGATTTTCAAACACATTTGCAATTTGACCAGGAACTACATCTGTCACCCTCACTATGCCAATCCTGGCTTCATAACCTCTCAAGTCTAGACTTTCAAACACTCCTGTTAAGGTCTGTAAACACGTCAGGATGGCACCTGGCAAATGTTAGAGTCTGTAAACAAGTCTGGATGGTACCTGGCATTTTGCCAGAGGGAGTGGTTTGTGAAGTAATGCCAGCTAGCCATCAAGTGTGGAGATTCCTTATTGGTTGACTATTGTATCCAGTTTATGTTAATTAAGATAAGCTGTGTGGAATGTATATATACCACTCCGGTCCTACAATAAATGGCTCCCACTCCTGCTGTATCAATGTACACAAGTTGCTCGTCACCACCCCCCCTCCCAGGTTATTTTGCTGCAGCCGGACTGTGGCACACTCCCTGTGTTTCTGTCACCCCAGCTATTGCAGATAGCTCTATGTTCTTTGATCATGTCTGCTGTACTCCTTCACTGTCTTCTTTTTGAAAAGGTAGCTCCCCAATTTTTATTTTGTGAGTTAGTCTTGACTTTTTACATATCATCATCATTAAGAAATCTTCCTTTGACACTCCCCAAATAAGTTAGACAGGGCTCTGAAATCAATGATTGTCCTAAACTGCCCTTTTAAAAATACAAATCCTCGGGCTCAGTCAATTCTAGTATCTTTGGCAACTGCAATTAATGAGAAAATAAAGATTTATTGATAACTGAGCTAGCTCAAAGGTCACAGAGGGATTCATGCCATCTTCTTTCAGATGTCTTTTCTCTGT
The DNA here is from genome assembly GCF_045843805.1 of Urocitellus parryii. NCBI lineage: Eukaryota > Metazoa > Chordata > Mammalia > Rodentia > Sciuridae > Urocitellus > Urocitellus parryii. The sequence continues at coordinate 118,684,388 of NC_135540.1, read as the reverse complement.
GCATGTTTTGTTTCATGCATTTTTTGAGCTAGAGCAGAAAGGGATTTAAAATTCAACTGACTACTTGGAATTAAAAGATGGTTGAGCCTTGAGTGAAGTGAGCATTTCTTCTTTAACATAGACTCTACAGAGGCTTTCACTGGTACTTGACACCCCGTGGACCCATCAAAGCTACTGATATCCCACAAGAACTTGCTCTGAACTAGATAATGAATCAAGAAAGGTGAAGGTGCATGTAGAAGTTTCAGCAGAAGCTCTTAATAAGTAACATCTCTCTTTCTTCCTTAAAAAGATTGAGAGAAAATTATATAAGTTAGACAAATGGACCTAAAATACATTTCTTTCTTTATTTCTCAGGTTATTTTTGTAAATTAACTTTATCTGTCATGAATATGGCAAACAACCATCCATGCAAAAATAAGTGGTCATTTTTAAGGATAGTCACAGGAGCAGAGACTGAAGATATAAAGTAAGCACTGGTGAAGAACTGATTGAAAAGCAGGCTTCTTTTGGGAAGACTTACTTCTAAAATGCAGTTTTAAGTTATGCATGCCTAGTTCTCCCAAACTTGCCAGTCAGAATTTCTTCCTGGAAAAAGAAAAGGCGAGGAGATAGATTTATTACACAGTCCTCCCTTTGGGATATTTCTTCATTGAAATGTGAAGGAAAAGATTTTCAAATCCCCTCAAAATATCCTTGTTAGGTTGTTCAGTAAGCAGTACACATAATAATCACACACACCTTTTGTTTCATCTTGACCGTTATTTTGGTTTTCTCAATTAAGGTGAATCAGGCAGGGTTTGAACATTCTGCACATCCATTTGTAATGAACACCTTACATTCTGTGTAAAATGCAGCATGTTGAGTAACAGCTACTTATAAACTCCTCATTCTGTCTCAATGTTTCTATGGCTTGTGGAAGTAGTTACTTACTACTAATGCCTTTCATAGCACTCTTTCCTCCCTTTGAACTATTTCACCAAATCCAAATGCTTCACAAATTGATTAAAATGAATTTTGATTTTTTCCACAGTTTATATATTGTCTCAGACCTTTTTCTACTCTACTAAATTATGTATGTTGATGCTAATATTAAAATACTTCCTTTAACACAGTGGTCCAAACCACATTGGAATGACATGAAAGGTATTGGTTCAGTCAGCCATCATGACACAATTGTATTACTCTAAAACTCAAGTTCTCTTATCTCACCATATCAGATCTACTTCCATTGGGCTGCTGATTAAATGAAATTCTATATGGGTTATTCTTTCTAGAACTATACTTTTTCCCTTAAAACTACAGCTTTCTGTTGAACCACAGGAACACTTGCAAGGAATTATCAATCTCTGCAAATTTCTGGGCTTCATTTTTTTTCCTGTTTTCCTTCTTATTGTTTTTCTGGAAAGGAAGAGTGTGTGGCTTATGAAAGCACCATTAATCACCGATTCATTCATCTGAATTGTGTCACGTTCATGGCTCTATGTATCATCCCCTGTGAAATTGTATAAGCACAGAAATAAGTGCATAGGTAATATCATTGGTGGTCACACAATTTTAAGTAAATATCACTTTGTGACATATGGAGTTAAATCTATAAATACAACTCCATTTAGACAACAGCTTTGATAAGTTCATAAAAATGCAGTAGAGAGTGTTAACACTTTCAGCTCCAGTACACTTTAAAAAAATTCATTTCTGTAGGCATAACACTCTATATCTACTTAATTTGTGAGTCTTATTAGGTTCAAATGAATACTCGCCAAATGAGAACAAATCATATTACCTGTATTTCATTCTGGCGAATGCTTCAACTCTCTACTTTTACTCATAAATGAAACTCCTTTGTAAAGTTATGTGCTATGTGATGGCATTTTGGTCATCAATGGACTGCATAATCTGCCTGTATAATCCCATAAGGTTATATTGTCCAGGAATGTCATATTTGGGTATATACATTCTAGAATGTTCACACAGCAGCAAAATCAGCTATTGATACATTTCTCAAAATGTGTCACTATTGTTAAGGATGTATGATTGTAGTCCACATTCAGTTCTTGCCATTTTTTCTCTTCCTTTGCTATTCTGGAACTTTCATTGATGCTTTCTTCCAACCATCCCAAGGACAATGCTCTTACAAATTTATTTACATCATCTGTGTTGCTAATTCCAGTGGACAATCTGAGTCCTTGAAGTCTTCGTTAGTAATATATGACAGAGTAGATCACTCTTTTATCTGGGGACACTTTTTAAAACTTGCCTCTGAGAAACCATACCCTTGTTGTTTCACCATACCCCACTAGACCTTCCCAATATCCTTCCCCATTCTTTCTTAGCTTCCTGATTGCTTATGGTTTAGGTGTTCCAGGGTCCATTTTACTTTCTGGTGAAATCATTTGTTACCATAGCTTTAAGTTCCTCTTGCTATAGTTCCACTGAATGTTATAGTTCCAAAGTTGTTTCCCATGAAGACTTTCCCTTTCTTATCAAGCCTCATGTGTCCATTAGTCCATCAGTTCAGAATTTCATAAACAAATATTTATCACTATGTCTAATACTAAAAAGCTTAAAAAATTTAAACTCTTAAAAATCAAATACCTGATCAAGCCTCCCTGAAACCAATCATTTTAATAGACAACTCTTAAAAAGATATAAACATACCCCACTTATTTAAACTGCAGGATAAACTGAAATGTACATACTATTTGCACACATATGTGTACTCATATCTTAAGTTTTACTCATTCTAGAAGAAAGTTTATTTCACTTGATTCTTTTAAAATTAGTATGTGTTTTTGCTCTTTTAATAGTAGTATTTCTAAAATTTTTAATTCTGTCATCATAATCACATCTTTTAAGAGGCATGATGGTTAAAAACAAAAAGTTGTTCAGTTATAATAGTATTGTGAGGGTGATAAAGAGCAAAATAACAGAAAAATGAACCATGTTAATAATTATTCAGGGTATTTAATCAGATACTACTACACAATAAATTATTTTATCTAATTTCTCTTAAAATTTCAACTTTTTCCTTCAAAAGTAAAATCATAGTTAAATTTTCTTTCATATTATTTAATAATATAGGTATATAGTGCTGGGATGGATTTGGAAAACTACAATGGGTGGTAGTATTTACAAATAGAGGCACTGAAAGAATTTGACCAATATAATGAACATCTTTGTGAGCCATCACCACCATTAACAACATAATACGGAAACTGAGAAAGTGAGGAAGCCCATATTAACTCATTGCCTCAATATGTGCTTATGAATACATAGTATGTGCCAGGTACTCGCACTTGGAACAAAGCCATAAAGTGAACAGAACAAAGATCCCAGCCTCAGTCATTAGCAGTGAACTGGAAAGGGTGAAAGTGATTACCAGGAGAAAGCAACATTTGAAAAGATAGTTAAAACTAAATACGCGGTATATGCATGGCAAGAATTCTGCTGAACAAAACAAATTACACACTTCCAGAGTGACTCACTGCCTTAGGGAAATACAAAACAGAACACAAAGAAGAGGGAAAAAAATCACTGAAAACTGCAATCATAATAAGTATGAAAGAAAAATGATACTGAAAAAGAGAAACTCACTATATTGTAATAGAATCAATCCCATACAGCACAGAAATTAGATTTCCCAAGAAGCCAGGCAGGAAAACCAAATGTCAACAAGGAAAATGATGGGCCAGGATCAATCATCTGTTTTAAACAACAGGACTTCCTCTAATTTTCAAAATAAATGTCTTTAAATGACTAAAGTTGTACAAGTTAAACAAACTTTAACAAACCCATTGACCAAAATATATATGTGTATCTTAATTTAAGTGTGTGTATGTGTTTGTATACATATATATGGACTGTAGTATGCACATTCCACCTAAAAATGAAAAATTGAACCTATTTTCTATGGCAAATTAAGTAAAAATAAGAAATTTTATAAGAAAATATTCTATAAAGGCTTTCCTTAAAATGACACTTTTAATATACATATAAGATATGCATTTAAACATAGAATGATATATGCACTGTAAAATGAAGCTATCTTCCAATAAAAAATAGTTGCTTTAAAAATTCAGTTTGGGCTGACGATATACATACATTTTTTTCATAATTACTATACTACAGAGGTATACAAATATTGTTAAGTGTAAACTCACATATAACTTAATTGGATTATAATATGTAAACTGTGGAAAAAATACTTCAGGTAAGCTTTTTGTCTGGAGCTCAAGTGAGTTAGAGAGAGCTGAGGTGCCAGGTATTTGAGCAGCTGCTTAAAGCAGTAAGAAAGGAGGCAAATAAAAGGAATGATGAATTTTTTCATCCCTTGCTGAGAAAGTGTTAGCAAGAGGCTAAAACTGGAGAAAGTGCAGAAAGTGCAGCGTTCCATTTTTCTTCACAGAGCCCCATTCTGTTGGAAGAGCAAATGGTTTAGCATAGAGGAGAGGTTTGCTTTGCTGTTAAGGGAACCCCCAAAAGATTCAGGCAGTTGTTATGGACCTTTGGCTGGGAGTAGAGGTAGGGGGCAAGAGAGAAGGGCCAGGAAAGGAAAAGTGCAGGGTATTGAGACACAGTGGAGAAACTGTCTTCAGGGTTCCCCAGGAGAAGACCTCCTGGCCACCTTTCTTAAAGACTGCAGATAAAGACATCAAGGAAAATTGGCAGCTCTGCTAGAATGACAGCCATGCATCCAAGCTTAACTGGCCAGAGAAGCCTATATGCTTGGCTCCAAACCCTTTCAGAGCCTGGCAGCACTGGCTGAGCACTCAGGGTGTTGTGAGGAAAGCAGTTTCCCAGGTACTTTTTGTAATTTCCAGGGCTGGGACTGAAAATTGACACAAGTTCTTAACCAGACTCCTCACTACCCTTAAAATAAACATGAATTATGGAAACCCATAATAAATGTCAACAACCATAAAATGTGCTTAAAAATCAATAAACATCTCAGGAATTTGCTGTTTCTTAACAAATCAAAATTGTAGGTATTTAATCCTTTGATTAGAAAGGTATGCCACACAGTTTTCAAATGTGGTTTACAGATTTTTGGGGGGAGCAGAAATTTGTAGTTCACAGTTATGCAATAGTCAGTAATTTACCACCTCACAGTCTATATATTTAGCTAGCTATTTTAGATTCCATTAGATGACTACAGGCTTAACATATTTTTTTACAATGACCTTGACATATCATACATTTGAAATAGATGGGATATAATACCTCATTTTTCTGATTATACAGGTTGCAGAATCACATTAGTCATTCATTCACATATATACACACAGTAATAATAATGTCTGTTTCATTCTACTATCTTTCCTATCTCCCCAACCCCTCCCCTCCCCTCCCATCACTTCTCTCTACCTAATCTAGGGTAACGCTATTATTTTTTCTCACATATTCATACATGTATTTTGTATAACAATGAGGGTCTCCTTCCACAGGCATAACATATTTAATGTGACAAAAAAATGTATCATCTTCCCGTCCTTGTCTCTCTTTGTGAGTCTCCTACCTAGGTGACCAAATTCATATAAGCTGCTTGTAATAGAAATCAAATTCTTCTCGATAGCTCTTATTTACCAGCAGTTTAGTTTTAATTCATAGCAAAGCATTGTTAAGTTTTAATTCTCCAATACTTCCATATGTATGCAATGTTCAACATTTTCTTTTTAGTCCCAAACCTGTGACACACTAAGGGCCTCTCACTAGATAACTAAAAATACCTATGGATTATGTCCCTGTACCTTTTGTCTAAACTACTATCTGCAAAAAGGAATCTGATTGTGTCACCCTTTGTCTCCCAGTCTCCCTGATTCCTGTCAAGAGTAGTCTATGGTTCCTAAAGTAGAAAGTCCTGCACAGTTCTACATGAAACGTCCCTGCCTAACTCTGCACTCATCTCAACAGTGTTTACCACATCTTCCAGACATAACAAAGTATTTCCAGTTCTTTAGACACTCTATGCCTTTTCTTATCTCAGGTCTTGTGGCATTTTTCCACCCAGTCTCCACCCTCATCCCTGCTCAAGGTTGTGGCTTTCCTGAATACCCTGTATCATATTTAGCATCATATTAATTTACTTGAATAATGACTGTCACCATAGACTGTTATTTTCCCAGTAAGCTCTAACTTTCCCCTCTGTGCTCTTCTAGCTGCAGCTCACCAAGAAAATTTATCAATTAATATTTTTTTGGAATGAATGATGGAATTAATTCCATATTTGTGATACTATTTTATTGACCCTTCAGTTTTTTCTCCCAGTACTTTCATGTACATATTTGAATTATCCAATGACTTCTATTATATAAGAAAAGAAAAAGCCAAATGATGTCCTGAGTAGATTAGGGACACTAAACAATACAAAAATGTAGACCATTATGCAAAAATCCAGGAAATGTTTTTGACTTTCTAATGTAATCTATGTAGTGTCTGAGAGAAAATTAGTAAATTAGTACATAATAGATTGCACACAAATGACCTACTATCGGTATTCTAAGTCCATGGGAATAACAATAATTACTAGAAATGCAATTGTATTCTAAAATCAATACTACAAATATTCTTTTTAGTGAAAAGTTACTGTGTTACAAAACAAAATATTAAATATATCTTAATTGTATTTGTTACTTATTATTGCTTTTTTGAATAAATTTATTTTAAGACTATGAATATATCTTTTCCCATTGGACATATTAGCCTCAGTAAGATCCTTAGTGTAGATGAATCTTTACTAGCATACAAGATGAACTCCTGAAATTCTGTATAATTCATTTGGGAGTTGAAGGAAGTTTCTGTTATTTATTGAGCTAACTATTTAAGGCTACTTCATAATTAATGCAATTAATCATGCTAATGATTTATTAGTTTTAATCATTGCATATTGAGTCTGACCACTTTTAATCATTGTATATTGAGATTTCTCTATGTGGGGAACATGTAGCAAATGAGTTTTGGCTTTATTTTCATTTATTAATTGATTTTTGTCTAGAAAAACATGATAACCTTGTGCACTGTCATAGAGTACAAAAATACTTTTAGTACTTTTATTTTTTAACTACTTCCAACATGAAGACTTATATTCTTATTTTATACTAAGAAAGTATAAGTTTATAGCTGTTATTTTTATTTATTTTAATATATTTATATATTTTAATATATTTATACAAATATGAATATCTTATTCCAATTGGGATCCCAGACTTTTGGATGTACATGATGTGGAGATTCACTGTAGTGTATTCAGATATGTACATAGCAAAGTTGTGTATAGGTAGGTGTCCCTTCTAACTTAAGAGGTTCTGAAAAATGCTTCATCACTTCTCTCTTGAAGTTGCCCATTTAGAAATAGAAATATCATGATTATATTCAACTCTTCTTCCAGCAGGTAATGAAAATTACTTTTTATCATTAAAAGTATATGGACATAGTGGTTTGTGAATGCTTTACTCTAAAAAAACAAATTAAGAAAGGGATTTAGGAATCAAGACACTTTTGCTTATTTCAATTTCCTCTTTCAGCATTCGACTTAAGAGGTCTCTTGAATGATCATGTCAGATTGAATTGAAAACTCCAGAAAGTATAAATGTAACTATTTTATTTAACAGGTTATGATTATTTTAGCTATTTTCAATGACAGAAGAAACTTTATCCATTTTTTTGTATTGATTATGTAAATCTGCTACACAAAACGATGGAAATCTACATTTAAAATTATATCTCTGAATTTTCAAGAGTAACAGTTCAGTGGCTACTACCTAGTTGCACTATATACCTTGAATTAGCAGACAGTGGATTCTTATTTATTTATTTGTTCATTTTTGGTGGCAAAAAATAGACCATAAGATTTTTTAACTTATCCAGTGCAGTCAAAGTTACAGAAATCTATTCAAATATTGAGGAATAATCCCTCTTTGCAAGAAATAACTTACCTTACTGATTATAATTGTGATTTATAAGTCATTAAACTCATTACCAGAACTGTATAGATTTTACATTTAAGTCCATTATAAATTGATGAAGGATTATAACAGGTAATATTAGAGGCTTCTGTAGAGAAAAATAGAGTAAGATATAACAGCTATCCTCTAGCAGCATATTACTTCAAAGAAATGTTTTGTTTTGTTTTGTTGTTTTCCTAATTTTTTAAAAAATTACATACTTAATCCTGTTTTTTTTCTAATTATGATTCAAATGGATACACATGCCCAAATGTAGACATTCATATTCTTATTTAGGTATGTTATGGTCTCTTAGAACATTTAATAAAAATCATTTCTATATTGGTGTAGCTACAAATGAAATACTATTTAAAGTGTAGTCTTACTACTTTAAGGAATGGTAGATGGTCATCCTGAATAGGTAGAGAAACAAAACAAAAGGACACAAGGGCACTACTGTGTAGTGACAAAATATATTCTGCTCAAATAAATTAACAGTTAACTTTGGAATCAAGAAAATAACAGCATAAACAGATCAGAGATGAGGAAGAGGAAGATGTTCAAGAGTATCAGAATCCTGAAGTCAATGACTATCCTTCAATATTTGAAAAGTATACAATATAGATGGCTAGTCATTGTAACTGTTTTGGATATTTCACTTTGGATATTATTTTTATTTTTCAATCTTCTTAAAATTACCCATTTTTTTCTTCCATAATACCCCAGAGGAAGCAAAGCAGGCATTACTAGATCTACCTATGAGGTAAAGAAACAGAAGTTTAGAAAAGCTAATCCTCTCAGACACTTTTGTAGCACACTAAGTGTTATAACTTGTATTCTATAGCAAAGAAAATAAAACAGCTTCATTTTTTATTGCACAAGATTTTTAAAAAATGAAACTTTAAATAAATTAAAATGCATAAAGCAGATAAAAAATAAAATTCTTCTCTGAAAACTGCTGGAAGAAAAAAAATGAACATATATTATGGTTATTATTTCATGTTTGATTTCTACATAATTCCTCTTAAACCATACTATGCCTAAAAACAAATGGAATACACACACAAACTACTATGATCACAGAAAACATTTTTGAACCAGTCATATGGTATATATGTAACACAATTATAGATAAAAAGCTCTCATGCTATATTTTGATATTGAATGAGAGTTTCCTAAATATATACCTGAGAACACAAATTCGGATCCTGCATTTTAATTAGTTTAATATCAAGTTAAATAATATTGCTTTTGCAATAAAAAATCGCAAAAAGGCTAATAAAAGGTGAACACAATATTCTATAAGTTTAATAAAACAAATACAAACTATATGAATTTACTGAAAATTAAAAAAAAATAGAAAAAGGTATGACTACTAAATTCAATTTATTCTGTCATTTACTTCTAAGTTTTATGATGTTTAGACATAAAAGGGAAAATTTTGTCTTTAGATTTACTTAGGTTAAAAACATCTAGATAGTTGAGTAGAAGTGACTTTTTTCCTTTAGTTTCTAAACATGACATACATATGACATTTTATGAGACATCGAAATCAAATGAAGGTGACTGTTTTCTAGAGATACTTTTTAGGTAAAGATCTTTATTATATAATTATTGTATAGTTTTTATAAAGAAAAATCCCCACAAATTTAGATTGTTAGTTCTTATTTTTATAATATCATTACATTGGGAAAACAAAGAAAACTGATCCAGTTCAGTATTGTACAGACATATCTTGGTTTGATTTTGTACTGCTTTGGCTCACTTCTCTGTCAATAACTTCATGAGAAGGGGTAGGGATATAACTTCATTGGTAGACACTTGCCTAATGTGCAGGAGACCACGGATCCCCAGCATCACAAAAACAAAACAAAACAACTCATGATAAGTATTGATAAGAGAATAATATGAGATTCTAAGTAATAATCTTTAAATCACTGTTTTTAAAAATTTTGTGCTATATTATCTTTAAGAATTTTAAATATATACTTATGTATGAATATGCATTAAATATATAAATATGTGTATATATGTATGTAAAAATATGGATATATGTATATATATTTATATATATATTTATATTTCCCCTCATATAATTTAAAGTTGACATCCATAATTTTTGTCACAAATGTATCTAGGTGCTGTATTATTCTCTCAAGAATTTTGAATATGTGCATATGCACATATGTTTTAAATATATGTGTATATGTATATTCATATATATAATTATACCCCTTCACATATTTTTCAATTGGCATGTAAATTTTTTGTCATAAATGTGTGGGTATTAATGGTGTTGATTCTGATATATTTAACAAATTATGATTGAATTTAAAAATAAGATTGTTACATAGCTCATTAAATGTTTCAACAAGTCTGAATGTCTTGGCTAAGATGTTTATAAGATTTAAGTTTAAAATTAAATTACTAAGAATCCTAAAGCAAAATAAGACATATTTCAAGACAGATGAGGATGCATGTAATAAGCACCAGTTGGAACACAAAAACAAGAATCCAGATTGCTAAACTATGACTAGGTCTGTGGTTAATTACTTAGTGAGGACATACTGAAAACTGATATCCCTCTCATTTGCTGTACAGTTATAGCACAATATATTCATGCTGATAGGATTCTCCTTAGTATTTTCATTATAGTATAGAAGTTAACTTATTCTCAGTTATTCTCTTATGAACTTATTAAATTTCCTAATAATTTTGTTTTGTTTATTTTAGTTAATGGAAGGAAACCTAACCCTAACTCAGTACTTACTTAAGGTTCCTATCTCCTATTTTTTTTCTCTTCCAAATTTTCCACCATTAAACACAACAAATACTTTGAATCACTAACATTAACTTTAAGTTTAGCTGTCTGGTACAAACATGGCTATCGTTATTAATCATTAAGTAAGAATTCTCGGAATGGTAAATTCATTTACCAATGCTAGCATCTGGTTTCATACTCCCTGAATGAAATAGATTCTTATTACATAATATTTCCAGGGGCTAACTAAAGAGCCTGGTGAGGTGAGTACAGGTGAGGCCAAAGCACAAAATGAGCAATTAGGCCAAATGGCTGAGTCACTCTGCAACTATGAAGGAGGAGTGGACACGCTAGTGATTTGAAAAAAATAATAATAATTAATGTTTTTCAATGAATATCTTTCTTAAATTAAAACATGACATAAAGACCAAAGGGACTAGAGTTCCAAAAATTATGTGTGGAAAGATCAATCTATGCTGTAATCAATATTTATTACAAGCAGAACATACTTGAAGATTGATGTCTACAACAGTGCCCTCAAGGCTTCCACTACCTTTTCAACTCACTGCCTTGTGAGCAACATGGGGCCGTTTTGTGGGTGGTATAAGCTATTCTTCATTACTACTATAAATGTCCACTGTGAAGGAATATGTTGCCTTTCCTGAAATGGGTTTTCTGGAATCATTAACTAAAACTGAAACAATATCCTCCAGGTGACAGAAGTTTCACATTATCAGTCTTTGATAATGAAACATTCATTATCAAAGAATACCATTATTAAAATCACACCATATGACAAAATATGATATGAACCATTAATGTGACTAAAAAATGTGCTCAAATTGATTTTATTTGTTCTCATAAAAACTGTTTCATCCCCTTGGCATATCAGAATTAAAACCACAACTATGGTTTACAAATCTAATTTTCCTTGGAAAATTACTTATAGTTTATACCAGTCTAAGTGCAGACATAATTATGAGCTAGTGATAAGAAAAAAAAACTAAGTTACAAATAATGTTTTAAATTATATTAATTTTATATCTCTGAAGCTCAGCTTAAAACCTTTTTTTTTCTCAACTCTGAAAATCAGACATATTTCTTTGGCATTTTTAAATTAAAGTGCTGTTTATTAAATAATAACTTCACCTAAGAAGGATAGAAGAATTTAATAAGAACCACATGCTTCCTAACCACAAACACATTGACCAACCCATTTTGTTGTTGTTGTTGTTGTTGTTTTATTTACAGATGCTGTCTTGCTGCTTGTTCTTGATGACATGGAACTACCACTCCCTCTGCCTCAGACTCCTGAGTAGCTAGGATCACAGGTGTACACCATCATGCCCAACACTGATGAAGTTATTTTATATTTGTATCATTGTTCTAAACACAATGATTCAAATGATGCTTTAATGTAAAATACAAAATTCAAAATATAAATTATTTGAGAATATGTAATTGCTGATTTTGAATTACCTAAAAATACTATATCTACTATCCATATTTCAACTATAGGTGAAGTAAATATACAACAATACAGAAAATGACTAAGTAAATAGGATGAAAAATTATTTTAACACTATTATTTTCAACCAAAAACTAATATATTTGTGTAAAAGAGTAAAACAGAAATACAAATATGTGTGATTAACATTTATATTCCAATGCTTTAATTGTAATCTTTATCAAAGTAATTTAATGTTCATTCAAATATTTTATAGTTTGCCTTTACAATAACAAAAATGTTACATAAGTATATTATACAATATATAAATATATTTTTTTAAATATTACTGAAATAATTTTAGATGTGATATTTAGCTAACAAGGTATACCCTTCAAAATAGATGGTGTGAACTACTTGGGATCTTAGGCCCAGGCCCTGGCCCAGAATCCCCCTGCCAACCTGCAGACCCACTTTGGAGTCCAGGCTCAGGCCTAGGACTGCCCCACTGACCTTCACAGGAACCAAGGCCCAAGCCAAGGTCCATGCCCTGGCCCAGGACCTCCCTGCAGACATGTAGGCCCATGCAGGATCCAAGGCCACAGCCCAGGACCAATCCACAGACCAGGAGACCCATGCCAGAGCCCATCTCCATCTTGGGACACTGCAGCCATTACCATAGCCCATCCCATGTAGTAGCCTCCACCTTGAGAAACAGATGGGGACTGAAGGCAGCTGCATCTCTGAACAGGCAGCCCACTCTTTTTGTAGGTGGTTGCATCCATCTTGGGACACCACCACTGCTATCTTGAGTTACTTCCATCTTGGGACACCACCACTTTTTGTCACAGTAGCATCTATCTTGGGACACCAGCTGGGGTGCCCAACACCAAGGTAAAGTCCAGGTAATCTGCAAGGTTACAGGGTAGATACTGTAGTACATCATATCAGCACTGCATGAAAAGAGGCCACATAGACAACATGAAAAAAAAAAAAGGAAGGAAATTGCCCTAAGCAATCAAGATACTACAATAAGAGAATTCATGTACAGCACAGTTGATGGAATGTCAGAAAAGAAATTCAGAATGTACATAATTAAAATGATCCACGAATTGAAGAATGACCTAAGTGAGGCAAAAATTCATCACTCCAACAAAGAGATAGGAGAGTAAATAATACAGTTATCAAAGATTAGTTCAAAAAGAGATAGGCATTCAAAAAAAAAAAGAAAAAAAGAAAAAAAAAAGATCAGGAATCCTTGAAATGAAGGAAACAATAAATGAAATTAAAAATAGTCCATCAAAAGCATTTCAAACAGACACCAGATAATGAAGACAAAATATACAATCTTGAAGATAAAGTTGACTGAACAGAGAAGATGGTAAAAAATCTTGAACAGAATATCCAAGAATTATGGAATGACATCAAAAGACCAAACTTAATATTTATTGGGATAGAGGATGGCACAGAGATTCAAATCAAAGGAATGCATAATATCTTTTATAAAATAATATCAGAAAATTTCCCAAGCATGAGGTATGGATTGTAAATCCAATACAAGAAGTTTACAGAAAACCAAATGTACAAAATTAGAAGAGATCTATACCAAAGCACATTATAATGACTATTATACATACAGAATAAGGATAGAATGTTAAAGGCCACAAATAGAGAAATCAGATAACATATATAGAGAGACAAATTCATATTCTAGCAGATCTTTCAACCCAGATCCTCAAAGTCAGGAGATCCTGAAACAACATATACCAAGCTCTGAAAGAAAAATGAATGTCAAGCAAGAACCTTATATCCAGCAAAATGAAGCTTCAGATTTGATGATGAAATAGAAACCTTACATAATACATAAAAATTTTAAAAAATTACAATGAGAAAGCCTAAACTATAGAGCATTCTAGGCAAAATATCTCATGAGGAGGAAATGAAAAAAAATAAAACAATGAAAATCAGCAAAGGGTGGAGCTACACTAAAGTAAAAGCCAATCAAAGGATAAACCAAATCAAGTTAAAAACCAAAAATAAATCAAAATGTCCAAGAATACAAATCATATTTCAATAATAACCCTGAATTTCAATGGCCTAAATTCAACAATTAAAAGACATAGACTGACAGTTTGGATTTAAAAAAAAGGACCCAATAATATGCTGCCTTCAAAAGACTCATCTCACAGGAAAAGACATCCACAGACTGAAGGTGAAAGGGTGGGAAAAAAAATGTACCATTCACAAGAACCATGTAAACAAGCAGGGGTTCCATCCTATATCAGATAAAATGGACTTTTAACCAATGCTAGTGAAAAGGGATAGGGATGGACATTTCATACTGTTTAAGGGATTCATACATCAACAAGACATAACAATCATAAATACTTATGACCCAAAGAATGAAGCATCAACATATACCAAACAAACCTTTCTAAACTACCAGAACCCAATAGATCACAACACAATAATACTGGGTGACAATAGTACACCTCTCTTACCACTGGATAGATCTTCCAAACAAAAACTAAACAAAGACACTATAGAACTTAATAATACAATCAATAAGTTATACTTAACAGACATATACAGAATATTATGACCATCAATGAGTGAATACACTTTCTTCTCAGCAGCACATGGCTCCTTCTTCAAATTAGACCATATATTATGCCACAAAGAAAGACCTAGCAAATACACACACACACACACAAAAAAAAAATAGAGATACTACCCTACATTCTGTCTGATCATAATGAAATGAAATTAGAAGTCAATGATAAAATAGAAAATAAAGCTACTCCAACATCTGGAGACTAAACAATACACTATTGAATGACACATGGATAACAAAATATATCATGGTGGAGATAAAAAAAATTCTTAGAGGAAAATGAAAACCCCGATAGAACTTATCAAAATCTACGTGACATTATGAAGACAGTGTTAAATGGAAAGTTCATTGCACTATGCTCATTCATTAAAAGAAGAAAAAGTAAAAAAATAAATGACTGGCATTCCATCTCAAAGCCCAAGGAAAAGAGGAAGAAGCCAACATTAAAATAGTAAAAGACAGGAAATAATTAAAATCATGGCAGAAATCAATGAAATTTAAACGAAAGAAACAATTAAAAAATTGACAAAACAAAAAAAGCTAGTTCTTGGGAAAATAAATGAAATTGAAAAACCCTTAGCCAACCTATTGAAAAGAAGGAGAAAGAAAACTCAAATTTCTGAAATTTGTGATGAAAAAGGAACTATCACCACAGACACTATTCAAATACAGAAGACAATTACAAGCTATTTTGAAAATTCATACTCACATAAAATAGAAAACCTTGAAGACCTGACAAATTTCTAGAGGCATATTTACAACCCAAACTGAGTCAAGAGGACATAAACAATTTAAACAGATTAATTTCAAGGAAGGAAAGAGAAAACACTATCAAATACCTACCAACCAAGAAAAGTCTGGGACCAGATGGATTCACAGATGGGTTTTACAAGACCTATAAATAAGAATTAATATCAGTACTCCTCAAATAATTCCATGAAATAGAAAAATAAGGATACCAAAACCAGACAAAGACACATGAAGAAAAAAAATTCAGACCAATAACCTTGATGATCATTGATGCAAAAATTCTCAAGAAAATATAGGCAAATCACATACAACAACATATTTAAATAATATTGCACTATGATCAAATGGGGTTCATTCCAGGGATTTAAGGATGTTTAAATGTAAGGAAATCAATATGTATAATTCATCACATCAATAGACTTAAAGACAAAAATCATATATTTATATCAATTGATGCAGAGAAAGCATTTAATAAACTTCAGTACCATTTCATGTTCAAACAGTAGAAAAACTAGGGAGTGTATTAACATTCCTCAGCATTGCATAAGCTATCTATGATAAACACAAGGCCAATATCATTTTAAATGGAGAAAAATTGAACATTCCCTCTCAAAACTGGAAAAAGACAGGGATTCCTCCTCTCTCACCACTTCTAGTCAACATAGACCTTGAAACTCTAGCCAGAGCAATTAGACAAATGAAAGAAATTAAAGGGATATAGATAGGAAAAGAAGCAGTCAAATTATCATTATTTGCTGATGACATGATTTTATACTTACAGAATCAAAAATACTCCACCAGAAAACTTCTAGAATTTATAAATGAATTTGGCAAAGTAGCAGAATATAAAATAATGTCCATAAATCAAATGCATTTCTATATATCAGGGATGAATCCACTGAAAGAGAAATTAATAAAACTACCCCATTCACAATAGCCTCAAGAAAGAAAGAAGACAGAAAGAAAGAAAGAAAGAAAGAAAGAAAGAAAGAAAGAAAGAAAGAAAGAAAGAAAGAAAGAAAGAAAGAGAAATAAAATGAAATAATTGGGAATTGACTTAATAAAAGAGATGAAAGACCAATACAATGAAAACTAGAGAACACGAAAGAAAGAAATTGAAGAAAACCTTAGAAGATGGAAAAGATCTTCCATGCTCTTGGATAGCATAATAATATTGTCAAAATGGGCATAATACACAAAGCTCACAGATTCAATGTGATTACAATTAAAATTGCAACATCATTCCTTATACATGTTGAAAAAGCAATCATGAAATTCATGTAGAAAAATAAAACTGAGAATAGCCAAAGCAATCCTTAGCAACAAGAGTAAAGTAGGAGGCATAACAATACCAGAACTTGAGCTATACTACAGTGTTGAGAGCCACAGCCGAGTTGGGATGGCGCCTAGCATTTTGCCAGTACTTTTGAGTTCTTGAGGAGTTCCCATTGAGTTCCAGTTGAGCTCTCTGGGGGATTCCTGGAGAGCTCACGTTGGGGGGGTGAAGTTCCAGTGGAGGGAGTTCCAGTTGGTGTGTGGTGTGTTCCTGGAGGAGCCGCATGGGTGGCGTTCAGGAGAGATCCCAGGGAGTGTGCTCCTGGAGTTTGGAAATAAAGTTTGTTCCTGCTTGAGTGGCTCGTGATTTGTGCCCAGCCAGACTGCGGCACTACAGAGCAATAATAACAAAAACAGCATGATATTGGCACCAAAATAGACATGTAGATCAACGGTACAGAATAGTAGACACAGAGACAAACCCACATAAATAGAGTTATCTCATACTAGACATGCCAAAAATACACACTGGAGAAAAGACAGCCTCTTCAACAAATGGTGCTGGGAGAACTGGAAATCCATACACAACAAAATGAAACTAAACCCCTCTCTCTCACCATGCACAAAAATCAACTCAAAGTAGATCAAGGACCAAAGGAACTAGACAAAGACCCTGCACCTAATAGAGGAAAAAGTACACCAAAATCTTCATCAGGTAGGATTAGGCCCTAACTTCCTTAACAAGATTACTAAAGGGCATGGAATAAAATCATGAATTAATAGAAGGGATGGATTCAGACTCAAAAGCTTCTTCTCAGCAAAAGAAACCATGAGGCATAGAAAAAGCCTACACTTTGGGAGTAAATTTTTACCTCATGCACATCGAGCACTTATCTCCAGGATATATAAAGAACTCAAGAAACTTAACACCAAAAAAAAAAGCAAACAACCCAATCAATAAATGGGCTAAAAAGCTAAACAGACACTTCTCAGAAGAAGATATACAGTCAAACAAATATATGAAAAAATGTTCAACATCTCTAGTAATTAGAGAAATGCAAATCAAACCTACTCCGAGATTTCATCTCACACCAGTCAGAATGGCAGTTATCAAGAATATAAAGAAGAATAAGTGTTGGTGAGGATGTGAAGGAAAAGGCACACTCATTCGTTGCTGGTGGAACTGTAAATTGGTACAATGACTCTGGAAAGTAGTATGGAGATTCCTCAGAAAACTTGGAATGGAATCACCATGTATCTAGCTATCCCACTCCTGGGTCTATACCCAAAGGACTTAGTCAGCATACTATAGTAATGCAGCCACATCAATGTTCATAGCAGTTCAATTCACAATACTTAAATTGTGGAACTAATCTAGATGCCCTTCAATAGATGAATGGATAAAGAAACTGTAGTATATATACACAATATGATATTTCTTAGTTTTAAAGAAGAATAAAATTATGGCATTTGCAGGTAAATGGATGGAGTTGGAGAATATCATGCTAAGAGAAGTAAGCCAGTCCCCAAAAAACAAAGACCAAATGTTCTCTCTGTAAGTGGATGCTGATTCATATTGGGGGAGGGCATGAGATAAATGGAGGGACTTTGATTGGGCTAATGTGAGGGAGAGGAGGAGAGGGGGTATGGGTGCAAGAAAGTTGGTAAAATGAAATGGACATAATTACCCTAGGTGCATACATATGACTGCACATAAGGTGCAACAGTACTTCATGTACAACCAGAGAAATGAAAAGTTGTACTGCAATTGTGTTCAATGAAACAAAATGCATTCTACTGTCATATATGCCTCATTAAAATATATAAATAAATAATAGAAAAAAACTCTACAGAAATGTAAAACATTAAGTAAATAATTTTACAATATGTTTTTCAATCAAGTCTCCATGCTATAGTAGAGCTTTCAAATTCCTTCACCAATATCTGTGTTATAGAAATAGAATTTCTAAGAGGCATATTATATCAAATCTATTTAAATAAAACCTAAATATTATTTTGACAAAAAGTATCCTAAAATAGATAGTTATTTCCTATGTGATTTGCAAATATAATCATCACCATTTCATTCACATTTCTATTGTTACTTCATGCTCACTTGTGAAAAGAAGCAATAAACTCTGTTCCCATTATTCAGAGAGTGAAAATTCTCTCAGTGGTAATAATTAAGAATTTTAGACACTTTGTATTATAGCTGCTATGTACTTTAACAAGGAGGTATTTACAAATATTTCTAATAATAATAACTAACATAAATTGTATCCACATACATGAATTATCTGAGCCCCAAGACTTTTATTAATATGAATTTTAAAAGTAGCAATTTAGGTTAACTATGCATTTATTATTATGAATTTCATCATATTTCATCTCCAAATATAGTGATTTTTATTATTGTTTATTTTTGCATTATCTACTTAATTCTTGATGACATATTATAGCTTTTACTTATTTTAGCAATGTTATTTAATTCTTTTCACTTTTTAAAATGATTCTTTTGGTCCTTTAGATAGTATATGTTATTTTTGAGTCACCAATTAAGAGATAAATTATTTTTGGAAATTCCTATTAATTAGTTAGTGGTACTATGATTTTAGTCACTGCAAATAAGATACATGTTATGATGAATTCTTTAGCCATTGACAGTTCTGCATTTCAAAGGTACAGAACTCTTTACTTTCTTGCACTGGCTAAGGAGACTCACATTCTTTTCATCTGCTAAAGTATTTATCACTTATTTATCCTCTTTACCACCACTAATTTTCTATTTCTCTTTTTCCTTTTCTCCCTATTTTTAGATGTTCATTTTTTAATAAACATTTCTTGTTCAATAGTCATAATAAAATACTGGAATAAAATTATATATGTGTGCTTCTGATTCATTCTTCAATACAGGAATATGTTTAAACTTTTAGTATACTGCAGATATATTTGGATATCAATTAAATTTACACATTTTGTATTGGTTATGCATATACTAAGTTTTAAAGATTTACCTTCAAATGATTCTTTGTCATAATTATAATAATTGTATCTTTCCATGACTCTTATTTAGCAAAATACCAAACAAAAATAATACACATCTATTTTGCTTTTATTTCCATCCACAGTACTGGGGATTAAACCCAGGGTGGTGCATGCTAAGTATATAATCTACCTCTGAGGTAAACCCTAGTCTCCACATCCATTTTTCTTAACTGTTCTTTTATAATTTATCTTTTGCTTCTTTATCCTAGCTACTAAGATCTTAAATGACATTGTAAAATTCACTGAATTGGTTTTTGTTCATTTCCCAGACTTCATTATTAGTACTTATAAGTCCATGAGGACATTTTTCAAATCAGTGAAAATACAAGAAAGTATTTTAAAAGTCTTTCTAGCAACAGTAAAGCAATCTCAAATCTACATATCTTCTGTTAGAAAATGTAATATTCAAAGACCATTAAAAGATATTGCTGGGATTTTTATTATTATAAGGAAAGGAATAACCAATAGTAAGAATGATACCTTAATGCAAAAGAGGCAGCCTGATATATGTCAATATAGGAGAAAAGCTGGCATGCTGCTGAAATAATCAGCAGAATGAAAATTATGATGAACATAATCCCTATGAGGTCCTAGCTGAATGATTTAAAGGAATTTAAAAACCTAACTGAAAATTTATTTTGAAATACAAAGGATTCAGAATAGTCAAATTTATCTTGAAAGAACAACAAAGAATTTGGAGGAATCTAACTTTCTGATTTCAACTTTACAGTAATTATACAAACTCTTAAAAATAAAAGAAACTACATTACTGACATAAAGATAAACATTGAGTGTACAAAATTAAATTCTTATATTTATGGACAACTGATTTTTAAAAAACAGTACTTGAGAATGCATTGAGGAATCATTTTTTTTCTCATAAAAGGGCTTTGGAATAACTCTATATCCACATGCAAATAAAATGAAATTGGAATCCTACTTTAAACCATGTACAAAAATTAAGTCAACACAAATCACATACCTAAATTATGAGGAAAGAATGTAAGGAATGAATTTTAAGGTATGAATTATAATTCCATAAATCTTCTGACCATATTAAAGGATATTACTATTATATTTAAAGTGTCAATAAAATCTCATAACTCCAAATAAAGGAAATATTTTCAAGTATTTCCATTTCTGCTGACTCATTATCAGCAGAAACACTACATTGTTATCAAGACCTTCCTATTTCTCTTCTGCCTAGATATTGATGGCTAGTAAATTTTATCACTAAAGGTATCTTGAATGCTTGGATAAAAATTAATTCCTTGCACTGGAATTTTAAAAAAGTGTTTTAAATACAGTTTTTGCCTAATAAAATGACAATAATAATGACAACATTATTTGCTACCATTATGTAATGGTACCAAATAGTTATTAAAGGTTTAATTTTGGAGACAGTGGTTAATGATTCATGTGCCAGGTGTTTTAGAAGCATTGACTTCTTTAATCCTTAACATAACTTTGTGATATTGAAAAATTATGTCCTCCCTTTTACAGATAATCACAGAAATGTTATATACGTTGTCCCAAGTTACAGAGCTAGAGTGAATGAGATTAGATTTCTGACTGTATTCAGTTTGTGCTCTTATTCAGTTTGTACTTTTAATAGCAACATGATTACTTGTACAATGTCAAAGAAGAGAGCTAAAATGTCATCCACTATTAAAAACATGACCACTTCATGTAAAGCAAATAAGTAAATCAGCAATATAAAAAGAAATAATAAATGACATAGATATGTAATATGAAATGAATATGTAATGATTATTAATAGAAAATTAAAATTGATATAGATTATAAAGAAAACTTACCTACAAAAAGAGAGATAATAGTTATAGTTTTTATAATTTTCATAATTAATATAGTGGCACTTATGCCATCCCTGGAGAAAGGTAAGATAATAAAACACCGTGACCCTGCAGTGCCCCTCTCTGTTCCCAAGAACCTAGTGAAGTTATGAGAACAATAAGAACAAATCTAAGCCAGAATGTCCAGATAAATATTATATTGAAAGGTGTCAATTTATCTCATGTATGTTGGCAATTAGGACAAGTTAGTGCTATTTTCTTGCATACATGCCAAGTTCCTTAGGCTGCTGGTCATATGATGGTGCAAAACAAGCTAAAGTATTGATGATCACTGCTTCTGAAACTTCTTATAAAACTCCTCTCCCTTGTCAACTGGTGCAGAATTGAGGGCACTATGGAGAAGACAATTGCCACTCATCCAGCTGGTCACCTCTGGACAAAGTGTTGTGAGGAATGGAGACGATTTTTTCTGCTGTAACTTCATGAGAAACAGAGCTGATATTAGTGAAGCATTGTGAGGGATAGAGATTCTATCTGTCTAGCCTGTTTCCATGCACCTTGCCTGTAAACATTTTTCAGTAAGTTTTATCTCTAGGCCACCATCTCTAGGTACTCTTTTTGTTCTCACAGCAGCTATCCAACCACCCTAGTGCTACTGGGCCATGAATACAAGAGCAGTTTATGGATTTTGTATTTTCTTTCTTTATCACAAGTATGTATCTTGTCAGCCATATTAATAGAAACGAGTTACTATATGGAATCATGAAAGATTGAACAAAAACTTGTGTGTTACTTAAAGCAATCTTTCAAATATCAGGAACTATTCAAAGAATAGCTATTTCTTACTGATATTAGTGACTCAGGTAAGAAGACAGAAGGAGAGCCTATACCATCTGATTTATGTTGGTGGGCATTACAAAAAAAATGGATTTGAAAGACATTTTAACAGCTTATTTCAATGATAAATTAGGCAAATATACTAAAAATGAGATTTAAATATGCAGATACAATTCCTCATCTCATAGGAAATTAAGCCTAATCTAATTATAAGAGCCCTTACTAATTATTATAAAATACTAATGAGAACTATATACATTTTTAACAAAGATAATAGATCACCTGTCTATAAAATCATGATAGGACTGGATGATTGAACTATATTGATTTTATTACTCAATTTATTATCAATATCTAAAGTAGTTGTCAGTTGTTGAATTAGATATAGTTATTTTGGTCATAAAACAAATGTCAATAGAATTTTCCTGCAGTAAATAAAGTATCTCTGACATCAGAGAATGCAGCAACAATATATGTGTGATACTATAACATGAAAATCTTGAAAAGTAGGAATGGATTATAGAGATGAAGAAAAGTACATATGTCATTGAAACAATTCAGGGAAAATAATCAGGTGCAATACACATTCCATTTACTCAAATATTATGTTATAATTTGTACATTTCATCTAAATTTATTCCACTAAGATTTTTAATAGTTTAAATTGAATTGAATTTTCATAATCACATGTATATGTATTTTTCAAAATACACAGAGTTAGCTATAATGTAGTTGTCTTTTGGGCCAATATGACATCTACTTGTAAGTATAAACACACTATAACATTAATGTAGACTTTAGCAATACTTGCATGTTATTGACATTTAATTCACACACATAGAACTTATACTAGTAAAGACTTGATTGATCATGTAGCTAGTAGTATGCAGTCTGAGAGGAATGTTCAGTAGCCTATTGATATTGAAAGGCTTAAATTAAACAATAGAGAGTGTGCAACATCATGGTACAAAATTATAGTTGTTGAAAAAGAGCAAAGGTTGTAACCATTATTGTTGGCAGTGTGTACTGAGTAATGATAGGGTATCTGTCTTTTAAAATTGCAATGACAAAAATCTTTTATATAAAGAGTAAATAATATGCAATTTTTCAATGAACTAAATTCATGATAATTTTTTTGACTGGCAGGTCTTTAACAATACAGAACAAAGTGTAAAAATATCATTTCTGGGTAAAACTTAGAGTGGTTAATGAGGTTAATACATTACTTTGATGTGGTTTTTAGAGACTGTCCAAGAAAAAAAATTTTAAACAGAGATCCCAGCATCTAAGTGAATAATAGAATTATTGCCAGATGACTTAAAATCCAGTCCTGAGTTAACTATTTTGATGCACATTGATCTGGGCAATGTCATTTAATTTTCAAAGGTTATAATTTTTATGTTTTTTTAAATAAGATACTTGAACCAGATGAGGCAAGTAGTGCATATTAAAAACATAATTTGAACAAAATAGATTAAAGAAGTAGGTTAGATATTTGAAAAAAAGAATATTATTTAGGTATATGTTTATTGAATTTTAAGGGTGATATTTATTAAATGTTATTGTATGAGAAATAAAAATAAGAAGAAATTATAGAGACAGTAAATTATAAATTTCATCTGCTCGACATTGGTCTCATTAAGTCTTTTTTTTTAACCCATTATCACAACAATTATAATAATCACTTTTATCAGATTGAGTGGATCTTGCCCACACCCTTACAAATTGTGCCCTTCTTGGTTAACAACATACTCTTTCTGTAACTCAGAGTCATAGAGTTGTAACAAATTGGAGAGGTTCTTTTGTCTAACCTTTACTGTTTTCCTCTCAGCCAGTGGTCATTGTTCCTAATTCCAGTGTCTTTTACTAGTTACTCACTGTGGACTCCTTTACACCTATTTTATTTCATGGAGAGCACTGTGGAAGAACTGCTCTACACTACCAAATGGACTGTTTGTGGATTTGATGACACTTTCAATCATCAGTCTTCTTTTTATTTCTTCCAACTTTATTGATGTATAGTTGAAAAGTAAAAATTATATATATACAAGGTATACAATGTCATGATTGATTACATTCATTTTTCTTTCACTGTCTTTATACTCAGCTTTAGTCACACACAGTTCTTTCTTGGCTTTAAAAACCACAACAAAACAGCAATAGTAACAACAAAAAACCTCCCTAAATCTTAAAATACATTTATGCCACCAACTTTTTATTTTTACTAACTTATTACGAAGTGTCACATAAAACAAACAAGTTTACAGTCACACATGTGATCTTAAAGTCAACTTTGATAGCCTCTTCTTGGTCTACATAATCTATATAACACATTCCTAAATGCTTCCAAAGTTGAGAAACTGTTGGAACATAGTTTTTAAAACTTTTCATTTTTTACATTTCTTTAGCACATCTGTTGCTGGTTTATTTTCATTGACCTTCTTCTTAATTGTGTGCACTTAAGAAATTTGTCCTTACTCTTATGTGATCTTTACTGATAGATAATGCAATGGCCAAAAGCATACCTTAGAAGTTGTGCATTAAACTCATACATTGTTGGTGGGACTGCAAGTTGATGCAGCCAATATTCAAAGCAGTATGGAGATTCCTTGGAAATCTAGGAATGGAACCACCATTAGACTCAGCTATCCCTCTCCTTGGACTATACCCAAAGGACTTAAAAACAGCATACTACAGGGACACAGCCACATCAATGTTTATAGCAGCACAATTCACAATAGCTAAACTGTGGAGCCAACCTTGATGCCCTTCAGTGGATGAATGGATTAAAAATGTGGCATACATACTCAATGGAATTTTACTCAGCAATAAAAGAGAATAAAATCATAGCGTTTGCAGGTAAATGGATGGCGTTGGAGAAGGTAATGCTAAGTGAAGTTAGCCAATCCCCCCCAAAACCAAATGCTGAATGTTTGCTCTGATTTTAAGGAGGCTAACTCATAGTGGGATAGGGAGGGGGAGCATGGGAAGAATTAATTGATCAATTCTGGATAGGGCAGAGGGGTGGGAGGGAAAGGGAGGGGGCAGGGGGATTAGCAAGGATAGTGGAATATGATACAAATCATAATCCAAAGTACATGTATGAAGACATGAATTGGTGTCAACGTAATTTATATACAACCAGAGATATGAAAAATTGTGCTGTACACATGTAATAAGAATTGTAATATGTTCTGTGGTAGTTTATTTATTTATTTATTTTAAAATCATTTTTTTTAAAAAAAAAAGAGTAAGAACTTTGAAGGAAGACATGAAATGACATGATATATTTAATAATGAAACTTTTTTTCTGGAGAATAATTGAAAATATACATTAGGTGATCCAGGGCAGAGGCAACTTACCAGTTAGGAATCTATAACAGTATTGTAGACAAAATAATATTGGTTTAAATGGAGTAACATAACAATTTTCTCTGTATACTTGAAAGTATAGCAAGTGGGAATTTTTGATGGTTTGAATTATTTTTGAGAGAAATTACTTAAGAATAATTTCAAGTTCTTGGTTCAAGCAAGTAGAAGAATGGTGTTACCATTTATTATAGTGGGAATTAATCTCAGAGACACAACTATGGGGAGTACTAGAAGCTATCTTTGTAGGATAAATTAAACATTCCAATTAGGTATCCAGATGGATAATTTGAATTTACTGCAAAATACATAAGTTAAAATTTAAGAGAATACTTGGGGAAAACATATATCTTAGCATGATCAGCATATAGATAATACTTAAAATAATGAAATAAATTAAATATATAAGAAAATTCTTAGGGCTATAAAAATAGAAGGATAAATTTATCTCAGCACTATTCAAAATGTTAAATATTGAAAAGGTAAGAATAGTTCAGCAAAAGATAATATTTAAAAACTTAAGATGAAAAAGGAGAATAAGAAGCAGATTATATCTTGGAGCCAATAAAAAGCTTCAATAAAGAAAAAATGATATTTTTATGTGTTAATATGTTAATATTTTGAAAGACTCAGAATTGACCATGATGTATAACACTGTGAGATGATCTGTGACCTTCACTATGGTGGGAAATAAAAAAAGAGATTTTTGACAAATGTAAATGACTATTTCTAGAAATTTGGCTATAAACAAAAGAAGAAAAATCAAGGATAAGGATAGAGAAACTTGGATCAAAAATTAGGGATTTTTATTTTTATTTTTAGACTTCTTACATATGAATTTAATTGTTTCTGTCATATTATATTAAGTAAGTATCATATAATATGTACTTTTTAAAATTAGAGCTTCAAAGTCATACATAGTAATTGGGTTCATCCTGACAAACTCATACATGCATGGAATTCCATTGCAGTTCATGACCCCCTCCCTTTCCATCCCATCCTCCCTCCTCTCTCTTATTCTCCTCCTTCTACTCTACTAGACATCCTTTTGCGTATCTATTAACTCCACACATACACTTTTCAGGGTAAAGATTATGACTTACTATTTCTTTAATATCCAGTTACTAATCCAGTGGTGCAAATATTGTAGCTACACACCATTATAAACTTTTGAACTGCATGAATAAATTTTGTCCTATTTTCTTCATAATCTTTCCCTCAAGGTGACCTCTTCTATTCCTGAAACTTCAATTAGTTCCTTTGTGAAGACCAATTCAAAATTTAAAGGTGGCCTTTGTTTATTTTATGTTTTCTCAAGCATCTCATCTTATGACTAACACAATGGTAATTATTTAATCTAAATTTGCATTGCCTTTTTTTTGTTGGATTGAAAAATGAACAAATTAATCTTAAATTTTTTCAAAAACTGAGAATGATTCTGTAGTATGATTATATATCTACTAATATGCTTTGTATGTTTCCACATTTATTCAACTTCTCATCAACCTTTGCTTGTACACATGAATTTCAAATATTATTTCTGTACATTGAAAGGGATGTTAATTCATTTCATCCTTGGTGTAGAGAATTGTTTCCTACTTTTTCGAGAACTAGTACATATATTTCAACAAATCAATATCAAACATTTCAGAATTAAAGAATGTCCTCAAAAGCCATATACTCTGTGTTTGTATGTGTATACAGGCACACTTACATTTTAAATGATATTAGATATTCATGTGTATTTAGCCTACAAAGAGGAAGTTTGAATATGAATTATTCAAAAAGCAATCATCTATGATGCCTATGGGAAAACATTATTTTTGGATGCCATTTCCTTTGGACACATTGCAAGCCAATGAGGATAGTGAATGGATGTGTTTCAGAATATATGAATGTAATGGGACATCTTGTAAAAATAAACTTTTGGCAGGACTGGATTAAATCTACATCTACAAGTTAAAAATAAGAAATATACAAGAGATATAAATAAATATACAAAGAAAAACAGGCATGTGCCCTGAAAACTCAGAAATTAAAATTTTCACACTTGAGAATCTCAAGGCATTTTGACCTGGCAATGAATAAAAGTAGACTAAAAGAAAAGGTGACTAACTGCACTCTGAGGAGAAAGATAAATATGTACCCAGCAGAAGTTAACTTTCTTGTCTCACAACTCAATGGAGTTAAGAAATCTAATGTTGAAAAATCAGAGAGGTAGGAAGAATACCTCAATATATCTGTGCAGGAAGACCTAAGT
Organism: Urocitellus parryii; assembly: GCF_045843805.1. Classification (NCBI taxonomy): domain Eukaryota; kingdom Metazoa; phylum Chordata; class Mammalia; order Rodentia; family Sciuridae; genus Urocitellus; species Urocitellus parryii. The sequence goes on along the minus strand of NC_135540.1, from coordinate 118,656,273 downwards.
ATGGCAATCGAAGAGTGTTTACGGAATGTGATCTCTCCCTACATTCTTCTCTAAGCAACATGAAATTGATGATTGAAAGTGGAAAACCAGGTTTTTTTCTTAGCTAATTCAAAGATGTTAGGTATAAAAAGAAGATCCTGTCCCAAGAGACAGGGAGAATTAAGCCTTTGGCTTCAGATACAAATCTTTTTCAAAGTTTTTCTAACTTTATTTATAACAATCTATCACAAAGATAATTTTGTATTCTTGTTTGTGTAATAAAAATAATTTAAAATTTACCTTAAGTTATACAAATGGAGAAACTTATTGCCCCTTAAGACTCACATAAATTTTAAGCAATGAATAAATTTTCTCTACAAGAATAAGATAACCAAGAACCTAAACAATTGATGTTATTTGAATGGGTGCCTAATATACTGTGAAACAAGGGGAAAAAATCTCAAATGAGAATACTTAATATTAAAATGAAACTTAAAACAAAATTATAACATAAACAAAGCATTTGGGATTTTCTGACTCTAATTTGTATTCTCAGCAAAAATCAAGAGTCTATTAAGTCTTGAAAGTAGAACAGGCCATTTTGAAAAAGGAAAAACAAAGAAAATTTGTTTGAAAAGGAAAATTTGAAAAGCGTAAAAAAAAAGCTTTAGTAAATATATTTGATAAAAAAAAATGAATCAAAGAATTTACAAATATATACAATTCAAAAGTAATAACAATAATTTTAGAATAGGAATATTTACTTCTAATAATAATTCACAACTTGGGTCAGTTTTCCCAGGGAAAATTAAGTTATATAAAATGTAAAACACATATTTAAAAGTACTTTAAAAGACTGAAAATATAAAGGCAGTTATTGAGTAGTCAGTTATTGAGTAGTCAGCAAGTAGACATGATCCATAAGCATTTCTTTCCTGAGGATGTTTACTGGTCTAAAACAAGTAGCCAAAAGTGAAATTATGTTCTGGATAATCTCTGATGGTATCACATCCTGTTGCCAAATGTGGCATTATTAGATCAAACTAGGCATTTCTAAACTCTTGACATTTAAAGGTTTCCCAAATGAGTTGCATAAAATATATGTGTAAATATTAACTTTGAAACAATATGATTTCTATCTTCACTTCCTTAATCAGGCAAAGATTTCCCTGACTAGACCAAAGATTGTAAATCATTAAGGAAAAGTAAGATAAACTTGCAAATCAGTAATATTGGGAATTTCTGTCCATCAATGACACTATTAACTGTGAAAAGTCATGCTGTTGAACAAAATTATTAATTTTCATAGAGGAACTACTAAAATACGCAAAAGACAAGGGTGTTTCAAAAGAGAAGTGCAAAAAGTGAATAAATATGGGAAAAAGTACCGAACATCTGTAATCATTAAGACAATGAAAATTGAAATAATAGTTAGAAGGTAAGTAATAATCTAAGAAATACTCTGGTCTGTTGAGTTTGTAAAACATAATTCCATATGCTGTTGATGGCATATAATTGGTATAAATATTTTGTGAAAATGTTTGTTATTACCTATCAAAGTTGAATGTATGCAAATTCTAATATCTATTATTTCTCTCCTCAATACTAGCTCAGCAAATATTGTACATAAGTGGCCTTAAAACATGTACAAAGTGTTCATAGCAGCATTGTTCAAAATAACCTAAAAGTGAAATCATCAAAAAGGCTAATAAAATGGATTTGGAAACACTTTTGGTAAAATATTATAATGGAACATTTTAAAGCAATGACCTTTAATGAACCATGGCTATATACAATAAGAATAATTCTCAAAAATACTATAAAGTCTGCCCAGCGACCAGCGCTGGCTTCATTAAAGAAGGTTTGAACCATGAGCAAAACGCTAGGGAGTTTTAAATTAAAGAAACAAGATTCTAATTACCTTTAAAACCAGCTCCAGGATGGCTTCTCCTAGCTCCAGCCTCCAGCCACCTAATGACGTAGGGAGGTTTACTCAAGAGGCAAGAGAGGGAGAGGAGAGGAGAGGGGAGGGGAGGGGAGGGGAGGGGAGGGGAGGGGAGGGGAGGGGAGGGGAGGGGAGGGGAGGGGAAGGGAGGGGAGGGAAGGGGAGAGGGGAAGGGAGGGGAGGGGAGGGGAGGGGAGGGGAGGGGAGGGGAAGGGAGGGGAGGGAAGGGGAGAGGGGAAGGGAGGGGAGGGGAGGGGAGGGGAGGGGAGGGGAGGGGAGGGAAGGGGAGAGGGGAAGGGAGGGGAGGGGAGGGGAGGGGAGGGGAGGGGAGGGGAGGGGAGGAGAGGAGAGGGAGAACATGCCAAGGAGTGGGCTTTTATTGGGGAACAAAAAATTCCGGGGAAAATCCCATCCAATGAAGGTTAAGGGGGCAGCATCCCAAGGTCAGGGGCAATGATTGGGTCTTCAGGGCAGTGGCCAGCTCTCGGACCTGGAGAAGGTGGGGAAAGCTCTGACACAGCTGTGTCTAAGAGCCTCTCACCCAGCCAAGGAGGTAACTCAAATCACGTGCAAGGATGGCCTCCCACAATAAAACATCACAATAAAACATAAAATAATTCTACTTTATTATTTTATTTAAACCAAGGTAAAAAGTGAGGAAAGTGATACCACAACACATAGTTAAAAATCAAGAAAGTTTACTCTTGATGGGAGAATTGGATAATGCCTAAGTGGAGATTCTTTCATTTCTTGATATAGATGGTGGACTCTCCAGTGTGTTGTGTACTATCTGGTAATCAGTTGATCCATACCTCAAAATCTATAAATTTTCCATTATATGTAGAGATATGGATAAAGCCAAGCATAGTCACAGTTATATTATATTGTGCTTTATAATATTGAAAATTTAGAAGATAATTGTATGTTTTATCAACAAGTTATGTACAAAGTTGATATGAAATACTGAAACCATAAAATTCCATGCAAATAAGTACAAAATATATTAGAGGAATATTTAGTAATATAAAGAAAAATATTGCATATTAAATAAAGATAAAAATTTAAATATAATGCCTATATTATATATTTATCTGCATAGAATTCTTGCATTTTTATATTTAGTGTTCCTCATATGATCACTCATTATGCTATATGAAATGGTTTATATACATGTGTACACCAATTTTATTTTTAACTTGGTCTGAGTTCTGTTATATACTATTTATAAAAGAGAACAAGGGAACATACTATTGAAGATATGCATCCAATGAATGATAAAATCTCTGGATTTTGTAATAGCTCTCAGCCAGTGAATGTTCCATTGGATCCCCTTGATTTCACTTATATCTAAAACTTATGTACCCTTTATTTCACTGCCATATTCATTTCTGTTACAGTTTTTATTTGGGGAAACATTTTGACCCAGAGAACCTGAAAAAATAGTCAGAAAATGATATTTTTCTACTGCTTCCAAGGAAGCAAAAGGCTCTCCTAAATATGAGATATTTTAAAGCTGCAAAAGGAAAGTCTCCTAAGAAATGATTGCAGAAACAGGTACAAATTCAGAAGTTTGAATCATTGGAAGTCCTATGCAATGCTGAAGAACATTTGTAAACATCAAGTTGCCCGGAAGCCTTGAATCCTGTTTGCATCATGCTGACTGAAAATGTGGTAGAAATTGCATGCTAGGATGAAACAACATGCTCAGGAAATAATTCAATTTTTAGCAACAGGTGACTGAACATAAAGCCCATATAAATTAAATATGTATATTAGCATATTAATGATGATTATCTCAAAGGAACAAATTGTTGTTGATCATATTTATTGTTATCATTTATAAATTAACTGTGACTTTAGTAAGGTTAACAAACAGAACAGTTCTCATGTCAATTTGTAATTGCTGTCACAATTCTCATAATTAGCTAAGTTTTTAAAGTAGAATTATCATTTCAAAACCCAGAAATTTATATTGGGATTTTCTACTATAATTTCAAAATTACTGTCTACTGAAAATAAATATATATACTTAAAGAACTACTCAATTCAGGTGAAAAACTAAAATCTACTGCTTTATCATAAGTATAAATTACATGTAGATTTCATAATATCTGCACTAACAATATAGTGTAAACAATATATTATAATATTTGAAAGCTGATTTGTTCAAGTGTACTTTCTTTTATTACACTATAATGTCATTCAGAGTACTACTACAGAGTGCAAAATAAAATTTCATTATTGATTAGAATACATGTTTAAAGGTCAGCTGTAGCTAAGCATTTCAAAACTTGATTAGATTATGCTTGTTAAAGTTTCTGCACACCTTTGAAATTCAAAGTAATTATACTTAAACAATCTATTGGCAGAAAAATTATGGTTATGTTGCAAAATGTGACATTATTAGATCAAACTAGGCATTTCTAAACTCATGGCATTTAAAGGTTTCCGGAAGTTTTAAAGGAGAACAAAAATTAAGCTCATGTTGGTTTTATGCTAAAACTTAGAAATTGTATATATCTTATTTTTTTTAACTAATCAATATATATATATATAAGTATATATATATATATACATATATATATCTTTAATATTTATGTAACTATGGAAATATTCAGGCATTGTTATGTCTTAGTGATACAAAATCGTTCAAATATTTGTTCCTTACATCAAATTTCACAAATCTTCATTTCATTATCTCTATTTTCCAAAGAAAACACAAGTTCTCATTTATATTCTTTTTGTAATTTATTGTTTTTTAAACCTGTTAAAATTATTCCTCTAGAGATGGTTTATAGCTTATCACTTTTAAAACATGATACTGTGGCATAATGTTTTCCAAAATAATATGGCTTTTTTTCAATTCATCTTATATGTAGACAATATTAATTTGTAAATAGGAATTATATTTAAGACAATAAAATATTTCAAAACTTTTCTTGACTATGGTACAGAATTGAAGAGCATAAACATTCTTATGCATTGATAAGTTATTGTATATGCCTCCTTAAACAACTAATTGTAATCTGAATCCTGATTCAAAATATTTAATCAGGTATTTACTTGGCTAATATCCAGGTACTCCAGGTATCTTGTCAATCTCTGAGGATTACAATAAATATTAAATGGTTAAATATGTCCATGTTTATAAATGTTATAACATTTCAATTCAAAGCTTATGTTGAATTGATTTTTTTATTTGCCTTGAGATTAATGTAGCTGGAGTATTTTAAGAAAATATAGCATGAGTTTTAATAGGTCATTTTATATATGATTTGTACTTATTAAAATCTGCAACATAAATTGTTCTTTATATTACTAATTCAGTTTATACAGAATTAATAAATCATCTGGCAAAAATATCTATAAAGAAATTATTTCAACATTTCCAAAAAATAAAAAAAATATTTTGAGAAGGAAAGAAATCCAGAGTGCATTGAATGAACTGGTGGAATTCAGTTTTACATGTCTTAAATTATCTCTAATATGTGCTTTTGAGAAGAAATGGAATTAAATACAATCCCAGGAGATATCCGTCCATAATAAAATAATAAAATAAATCAAATTATTCAGCATGATAGATGGTTCATTGTTTTAAAAACACATTTAGGAAAATACACTTTATATCAACCACTGATATTCCCCCTCTTTTATCATGTTCAAATAGCAATCCCTTGTAGATATGAAATATGGAACTAGGGTGCTTCTTAAATTGTTAAAATCTTGTATAATTAGTTTGTACTCTTAAAAGATTATGGGATAAAGTTCAAGACTATTTCCTTTTTAAGGAGTGAGTGGTCTTTAGGCCCAGCATACAATATTCTCCTAATTCAGCTGACAAATCTTCCAGAAAAACTGTGTTGTTTGCTGAAATAGAATACACATCATTATCACTCAGATACTTTTCATTCCCACAAAATGGAATACTAAGATATATTAGTGTTGAAACTGAGTCACAGAAAATAGAAATCAATAGACTAATTGGTAGAAAATTGTAATGAATTTGGTTCAAATATAAACTTTACATGAAAATTTTTTTGACAAGTTATCTAATAATGGATATATGAATTAATATTTACCTGGAAGAACTATCACATAGATTTTCTTTAAATAGTTTAACCATGAAAAAGTTAAACTTTCATGGAAATTTTTGGCCACAACATCACTTTTGAGCTAATATATATTTTATAAATTTATATGGACTCATTGGAGCAATCATATTACCTCTAATCTTATGACTTTCACTGTACACACTACACTCTCTGAGTGTTATTTCCCACCTTATTTATATGCTAACAATAGGAGTTACTGAGTTTTAAAGTCCTTTATCCTACAGAAATGAACTAGTACTAGCTTCCATTCTACTCAATAATTGGCAGGGGGAGTCTCCAGACATAAGATTCAATTGCTGCCAATTATGCTGTCATCAGAAGAAGATCTGAGAGTCACTTATTCATGACCATATACATAGACATATTTGCATATGCATATATGCATATAATAGTGTAGAAAGTAAAAATGTTAAATTAATAGGTTCCATAACATGTAACACCAATAAAATATTGTGTTTAGCAATTTAAATCAAGAAAAAAAGAAAGGAAAAATTAAAACTAAAAAAAGCACACAACCACATTAATAAGGAAACTGTATGTATTCTAAAAAATATGGTCTTGGTATCTGGAGCTAGAAATTTGTAGGTC